>NC_081564.1:78471848-78650153 GCF_022355385.1 Mustela nigripes | reverse complement strand
GGGATTTTTTTTTTTAAAGATTTTATTTATTTATTTGACAGAGAGAAATCACAAGTACACTGAGAGGCAGGCAGAGAGAGAGAGAAGGAAGCAGGCTCCCTGCTGAGCAGAGAGCCTGATGTGGGACTCGATCCCAGGACCCTGAGATCATGACCTGAGCCGAAGGCAGCGGCTTAACCCACTGAGCCACCCAGGCACCCCTAGCTGGGATTTTGATAGAAACATATTAAACAGTATATTCACTTGGAAATGTTGATTGTGATCAAATACACATCACATGAAATCTACAATCTTAATCATTTTTTAAAGTCAAAAGCTCAGTAGCATTGAGTATATTCATACTGTTGTGCAAACATCTTGACCTTGGTCTCCAGAATTCTCTTCATCTTGCAAAATGGAACCTCTGTTCCCATTAAACACTTACTCTCCATGCTACCTTCCTCCCAGCCTCTGGAAACTGATATTCTACTTTCATTTTCCCTTCTTACTTCATTCTTTCTCTCTTTCTGTTTCTCTCTCTTTCTTTCTCCCTTCCTTCCTTCCCTCCTTCTTTCCTTCTATAATCTTCTCATTCCCACCAAGCCCGAGCCTCCAGTAACCAGCATTTTCTTCTCTGTTCCTATGTGTTCTGCTTTTTTTTTGTTTTAACGATCCCACATATAAGCAAGATTATGAAATATCTATCTGTATTTCTGTGAAATCTTTCTATAGTCACTTAGCATAATATCCCTAGGTTCCTTCATGTTATCACAAAGGGCAGGATTTCCTTATTTTTAAAGGCCAACTAATATTTCATTGTGTATATATTGTCTTTATTCATTCATCCACTGATGGACATTCCGATAGTTCTCCCTATTGGTGAAGTCCTAACAGGGACTATAGTTGGGCTGGGCGGATACAGAGCTGCAGTGGTTGATGGGATTAGGTGAAAGTCTGGATGAAATGCAGAACGTCTGAACTGCCTCTGTGTGAAGTACCTGTGTCTCCTTTATGTGATTGTACTATGGGAATGGATTTAGTGTCTGATGGGGGAGAATTTCCTCTACCTAGTACTGTAAAACACAAGGCAGGCAAATCTGACCTCCAGGCAAGATTGCCTGACCCTCTTAAATAGGACCCGATAACATTGCCCAAGCCCACATACATTGTTTTTAACAGTATGGGTTACCTGGTAGATAAGAGATGCAGTAAGACCAGTGTCTAGTTGGCTTCTTTGGATTCTGAAGGGTGCATATTCCACATCTGGAAATACTACTAGATCGTACCTGTAACACCACTAGAAGGAAGTCCTAGAATACTTACTCACACTGGGGCTTATGGCAAAAGGCTGTGAGCATCCCCTATCAATGCCTACTGTGACTTCAGACAGAGAATTTCCATCTCAGAGTCAATTACTAGCTTGCCAGGGGACATTAACTGAAACTGCCCCGTTGACTGAAGGACATAAAATAATCTGGAAACCTGAAATACATAAAATGTCTCAGGTGATGTCAGAGAAACAGTCTCATGGAAAAAGCAATGTCTAGATGAGTTCCATGATACAGTGGAGCTGGTTTTGCAGGAACATGGTACCAGGGGACGAGGAGGTGCATGTGTGTTCGCAAGCAGGTAGAATCTTTTCCCCTAAGGCTGACTTTGGAACCACCTGAGAAATTGCTAGACCTGTAGGCCCTTGGGCAGTGCTCTACAAACAGCTCTCTATGGACCAAAAAAAGAACTGCTTGGTTTACAGAGGTCAGTCTCAAGGTGTATAGATCACACGATGTTTGGAGGCCGCTGCTCTAATAGAAGATGAGAACAGATCAGTCCAATGAGCTGATTTATGTGGTGTGACCCGTATGTTTGGGTTTTGAACCAACTCATGGGCAATGGCTAATGTCTTGGCCATGTGGTTAAGTAAAAGAGCAATGGAAAACTTGCCTCTGTTCAAGGGATGCTGTAGGGGGCACTGCCCCTATGGAAATCACTATGGCCATCAAGGGGAATATCAAAGGAGGGCATGTCACTGTTCATTAGAAGAACCTTCTTTTAGGACTGAGAGGTGATTGGAACCAGCTGGTGAATATCCTGTTGTGCTTACTTGGGTTGGCCACCTGGGTCCATGGCATGAATGGATATGGGAATGGGGTGGGGAGTGCCACAGCAACACAGAGATGGGATGAATCTAGACATTGTCCTCTTGTACCCTCTGGAGATGCCAATGAGACCCTTTTTGTGGGCCACCCAAACTGACAGAGGCTGCAGATGGCTGCGGAACAGATTCCCTGGGGAAACACAGAGCTGGTACCTGGATAGATGCTGGGAGCCCTGGAAGGTTACAGATGTGGTTTGACAGGAAGAGACACACTCTGGACTGGATTTTGCAGGCCTAGAGTTAGGAGCAAATGATCAAAATACGATAAAAGGACTGGACTAGATGATATCATAACAACTTGGACCACCACTTCCATGTCTTCGGACCAAGGAACGCACTTTTCAGCACACAATGTCCAGTCACGGGCAAAGAGATAACATCAGGCGGAAGAAGCATGTTGCATATCATCTTGAGTAAAGGTCTGACAGAGAATTGGAACAGGCAATTGAAATATTTATTGTCTGAAATGGGGGAGGGAGGGGCGCCTGGGTGGCAAAGTTAGTTAATCGTCTGAATCTTGGTTTCTGCTCAGGTCATGATCTCAGAGTCATGAGGTCAAGCCCCGTATTGGGCTCCACACTTAGAGAAAATCTGCTTAAGTTTCTCTCTTCCTCTGTCCCCACCCCCACCCCCATGCGCTCTCCCTCTCTGGAATGAATAAATAAATGTTAAAGAAAAGAGAGGAAAAGGAAAGGAAAGGAAAGAAAAGAAAAAAGAAAATGGGGAGGAAGAAATAAAGGCATGAAGGGCTGACGTCTACGTCTTCCTGAACGTGTTGCCCATTCTGGTAGACTTCTCCACTCTTCTAGGGAATCCGGAGACGGTGAGGGAGAATGCTGGTGCAACTGCGCAGTTCTTCCCATGGAGAGAAGATGGTATGACCATACTTTTGGGTTTGTTTTTTTTCTCCACATTGCCTCAACTTTCTTCTTTTTCTCCCCGATACAGTGATCTCAAGGGCTAGGGCTTCAAATTCAGGTGGTAGAATCAAGGATAATCCCCAAGCAAGAAACTCTAACTCTATTTTTAAACCTTTATACTAGACTTCCAAGATATTAATGGGGGTGATGGTTACGCCTTCCCTCCATCTGATGAAATTGGGGTTGATAGCGAACGCAGATGTGTTGTGTGGTGGTTGCCTGAGAAAGCCCACAGGTTGTGCACCTCTGTCACCTTCCCCCATATGAATGGGAATGGACGGCAGGGGAGGCAGTTGCTCAATTAGTAGCAGTGCTAGGAGTCTGGAACAGCCTAGAACTAGGCTGAACCTAGCCTTCCTTCCATTGGGAGAAAGTCTGGGTAAAAATAAGTCACAAATAGACAGAAGGAGAACTAGTAGATGAGGGTAAAAGAACAAATAAATGGGCTATGCGACAAACATAATCCAGTGTTACATCAACACCTTGAAGGAGGCTCACAACAAGAGATGATATTGTCTCCTATGAAAGCTCAATTATACCGGATGTCTTAGGGGGTAGAGAGCACCCCTGTTTCTAGAAACTTATAGAGTTGAATGGAAACCTGCAAATCTGGATGGGAGACTTTCGGAGACATGTGACGTGATGATGAGCTGGACCAGTTGTTGATGACTGAGTGACATTCCAGTGACAGGCCACTATCTTTTGGCTCTTATTTTTCAGGTTATGTCTACAGCCCATCTTGTGATATGGTGTAACACCCGCACTTCACTGGATTGAAGGTAGGAAGATTGCACTACTGATATTATTGATCAAATCTATTGGGAAATTGAGTTAAGAGCCTCCTACTCTACCCTACCTCCTCCAAATGTTAGGGCATGTGTTTGTTTTGCTGTAGGAGAGCTTTGGATAAAGGCCAGGGAGTGGCCTGTGTAGTCAAGAATCTGGGCTTGCCGGAAGTTCTAGTCTTTGTCTTTGGCTTCTTGGAGGTAAGCTGTGCCATAGCTAATAGAAGTGCCTTTGTTTAGATGAGGTAGGCCAGTCTGGACTTTGAGGTGGGGGCTGATCATGCCAGAAAAACCAACCATGTGATTTAGGTGGAAGGTCGTATCATCAGTTGACCTTCTAAGACTGAGTTCAGCCACATGTGCAATCAGTCAATTGTACTTACACACTGGAAACACCAATAAACACTCTGGACACCAAATGGGCCTCCCTGGTTTGCAGAACTGGGTGCTATTATCACACACCCATGCTGGGAGGGTTACCTGTCCTGACTCCACGGGAAGTGGCAACAGGAAGGCCTCCATACTTTGACCTCCGTACTTCTTCACTTAGCTGACTTTGTCATGAACCACAACCACGAGAATAACAGCTCTCTGTGCGTTCTGTGAGGCGTTCCAGAGGATTATCAAAAGTGAAGGTGGTTTGGGAACCCCCAAATTTGTTTCTTTAATTTTTACTTTTTTCATTTTGAGGGGAACCCCCAAATTCATAATTGGTGTCAGGAGTCTTGGGGACTGTGTCCTCAAGCCTTGTCATTTGCCTAACTCTGTGCAATAAATTAAGAAAGAAGAAAAAATGAGATCAATTTGCCCCTGAGTTCTTGCATGTTTCTAAAAACAACAACAGAAGGCAAAAGCAAGCAGGCAAACAAACAGATGTTCCTCATGCAAATCAAAACCAGAAGGAAACGTCACACCCCCTAGGAAGGCTATAATGAAAAAGACAGATGGTAACAAGTGTTGGTGGGGATGTGGAGAAACCGGAACCCTCATACGCTGTGGGCGAGAATAGAAAGGTCTGGCAGCTCTGGTTAAACACAGTTACCCTAGATCCAGCCATTCTGCTCTTAGGTGTAGATCCAAGAGAAATTAAAGCATAAGTCCACCCGAAATCTTGTACATGAATGTTCACAGCAGTAGAAATCCTAATAGCCCTCAAATGGAAAGAACCTCCCTCTGTCCATCCGTCAGTGAACATAATATGTGGTATACTCATACCAGGGAATACAAGTTGGTGATAAAAAGAATGAAGGGCCGTTGCATTGTACAACATGGGTGAACCTCGAAAATAATATAAGTGAAATAAGTCTGACAGAAAAGGCCTATATTGCGGAATTCCATTTCTATGAAATACCCAGCTTAGGCAAACCTAGAGACAGAAAGACTGGTGGCAAGTAGCCTAGGACTGGGCAGGGGCTTGGGAGGAACCAGGGAGTGGGGGCTGATGGATGCAAGGTATTTGGGGGTGTGTGTGTGGGGGGGTAACTAAATGTTCTAAAATTGATTGTGGTAGTGGTTACAGGAGTCTGTGACCGTACTAAAAACTGTTTATTGTGCGCTTTAAATCGGTGAATTGTATGGGATGTGAATTAGATCTCAATAAAGCTGTGCTTTGTTTTATTTTGAACGCAGCCTTGGGAAAGGGGATGGAGTCTTAAGCTCAAGGAAATTCAATCCGAGTGGCTAAAAGCCTCCACGGTAAGACTTTCCCGGTCCTCTGAAACGCGATCGTGGGCTGTGACCACGGTTCGGAGTACGCCTAGAAGGCCTGACATGGAGCCGGGAGGTCGGCTTGATCTCAGGGTTCCCCGCTGCGACAGGGTCTGCCGGGCCCAGGCCGCGGCTTCGAGCGCCCGGGATCGCGTTCCCCGGCTCCGGCGACCGCCCGGCGCGAGCGCGGAACCGGGGCCCGAGCGGCTCCCACCCCCAGACTCGGCTTGGGGAGGCCTGGAAACCCGCCTCCGCGGTCCTAAGAGGCACCCCGACCCCACCCCTGAGCGTCGCCCGGGCCCTTCGGGAGGCGCTGGCAGGTGGCGCCGCCGTGGGCCCGCCGCCCCCGCGCTCGGGGACACCCCGTCCGCCGGGAGGTCGCGGGCGGGGTCCCGCAGCTCTACCCTAGGCCCCCCAGCCTCGCGGCCCCGGCCCCCGCCTCCGGGAAGCGCCGCCCCGCCGCGGTCGCGCCCTCGGCCGGCTCCGCCTCTTCCCCTCCGGCCGCCGCCCCGCCCCGCGCCGGCCGCGAACCCAAACAGCGGCTCCTGCTGCGCGCGGCCGCGCGTGATCGCCGCGCCGCCGAGCCCCGCGCGCCCGCCCTCCCGGCCCGGCCCGGCCCCGCCGAGCGATGCTGCTGCTGGCCGCCGCCTTCCTCGTGGCGTTCGTGCTGCTGCTCTACATGGTGTCACCGCTCATCAGCCCCAAGCCCCTCGCCCTGCCCGGGGCGCATGTGGTGGTGAGTGGCCTCCTGTTGCTGCGCCGCCGCCGCCCGGCCCGCTCGGCCGCCCCGAGCCCGCCCCCTGGCGCGCCGGCCCGCGACCGAGGCCCAGCCGCCCGCGTCCCTTTCTCCGCCGAGGGCCACCTGCGGCCGCGCGGCCCGGCCCCGTCCCTGCGGGGGACGGCGGGGCCCCGCCCTCCGCCGCAGCTGGCCCTCCCCGGGGCGGGAGAGCGGGGCGCCGGGGGCTCGGGAGCCGCTCGCTAATCCCCGGGGCACCCGTGGGGCGTGGATACTGCTGCGCTCGGTTTTCCCGAGGAGTCCACCGAGGGGCGGAAAGGCTGAGAAACTTTGCCAAGGACGCCGCGGTCGGTGGCTGCGCAGGGCGAGGCGCGCGGTCCCGGCCGGGTCGCGGGGAGGCGGGCGGCGGGGAAGGGGTCCCAGCCGCCGGGACCCGCCGAGGCAGCTCGGAACGGGCCGACGGCCTGGGCGAGCGGCAGAAAGAGCAGTTGCCGGAGGAATCCAGGAAGTGACTCACCTTGGGGGGGAAACCGCCCGGAGCCCGGGGGGCTGGCGGTCCCGGCTCGACGGTGTCGGGACGCTTCTGGCCCGTCTACCCGGCTGGCCTGTCGGAGCTCAGCCCCCGGGGAGGCCATCGTTTCGGAGTCCGCGGACGAGCTCACCGACCTGCTCGTGCGGGAGGGGTGCGGGAGGTGCGGGTGGGTTTGGGTCCTTCCCTCCCGGAAGCGAGTGTCTTCAGAGATCCCTTTTCTGCAGGTGTCGGCACCTTCCTTCTCACCTGCGCGCAGCCCTTTGCCACTTGCTGTGGCTTTCGCATGGGTTTTCTTATTCGGATCTCACCAGCCCCAGGCACCCCGAGGTGGGCGGTGATTGAATAAGGAGAGTTAGTTACTGAGCGGGCGGCAGGAAGCCTGCCAGAGGGGACGTGTGCGAGCCGGTGCCGGTCGAGACGGAGCCTCCCTACCGAGCTGACCAGGCTGGACTGGCCATTCATTTTAGTGTGCTTTAGAGCTGGACGAACGTTTGTGAATGAGAACACGTATTTTTTTTTTTTTTTACACGGTCCTTTGTAAAAATATTAGTATATTCCCAGCTCCTGCTGTTGCTGGTGTGCAGCGCGGATGAGGTTAGTGTAAATTCATTTCGAAAGGGAGCGAGAGAAGCCAAACTTTCCACGGAGGCCAAATTCTGAAAGTGTCACATCTCCAACAGAACTTCTGCCTCAGAAGCATGGCTTTCAAAGTTGAAATCTTGCAGAAGTTATGCTTGCAGAATGTAACTTGGGGGAAAAAAAAAATGTAAAGCCAAAAGCAAGAGTGAACATTTCGATTCAGTATTTGTAAGGGAGTTTCACTTAACCTTGACTCCAGTCCTTCTCGCTTCATTGTGCCGCAGGCCCTGAGTAAGATAATGAGTCTGTTGGGGTAAACTAAGAAGAATTTCTTATTTTCACCATCCCATTTTAATACGCCACTATAAATAATGTGAGGATGACATGAATAATTCACATGATGTCACCATCTGTCTTCTTTTTTAATGTCACAAGACGAGGGAAAGCGCCATTCTTTTTCTTGAGAGTTGTTAGGACCGGACCAGGTGGTGTTAGGAAAGGGAGCTAACATTCCGAATGTCTCCTTATGTGAAAGCATGAACAGACTTAGGTCACAATTACTGCTTTCTATTTAGAACAGTTCGCATATACTAGTGTTATCTCCCTAATGACAGCGGTGATACTGCCGGAGTCTTACAGGGTATGTACTTGTGTTTAAAAACCTGTTTAATCGACTTGGGGAGAACTGGAAAATCAGGTCCTTCCTTTTTTTGGAGATGGCTGGGAGCAGTTCTTGCTGCAAACCACCCTGTTTCTTGTCCTCAATAAGAGGTGTATGCTGTGATGAAAGAGATAGAAACATTTAAATGATATTTTGCATTGAATCCTAAGAGGATTCAATGGAAAGAAATTAGGAAGAATAAGGAAAGAAATTAGGCTGTTATCTTTCACACCTGGGCCCAGTTTACCAGTTGTCAGGCAACTCCATCCGTGTTTCCCACTTTTCTCAGCCCTTTGGAAAATCTCTGCCACGTTGTTCTGCCATTCAGAATAGCACAGCCTAGACTTGGCTGATGTATACTCTTACGTAGTCTTAGATGCTTAAGCATTAGCTTAATTAGAAGGTTAGTTTCTCACGAGGTAGGAACGAAAGATCGAAGCCTTACCCTTGCTCTTAAGGAAAAGACTTAGAAGTGATCAGGTTGAACAGTCTCTCGTCTGTGCAGTGCGTGGACCCAGCCAGCTTACGTAGCACGGTCTAGAAAAAGGACAGCAATCACAGCAGTAGCACTTTAGAGAATGTAGGTTTTCTCAATAACCTTATCACTTCAGCTTCCATTAATTTATCGAATAACAGATAGGGAAACTTTACTTCCAATTTTTTTGGCATTGTCTATATCAGAGAAACAGTACCCTTGCACCACTCTTGGAAATGAATGTTGGCTGAGTGCTCATTTCGCAACGGCTTATGCCAGGTTCTGTGCTCAGAGTAGGGGGGGATAGATTGGACTCAGTGCTTGTCCTCAAGGAGCTTACAGTTTGGTCACAGAGCTAAGATGTGTACACAAAGTGGAAAGGGACAGGTAAAGGAGAGGACTGAGTGACTGAGTCAGAAAGGAGTCCTGGAGGACTAGGATAGGGTAGGTAGGATTGGATAGGTAGGTATGCAGGGGATGTTGGGTGGAGGGACATCGAGGCAGCAGTAACACCATCATACGAGGGCCGGGGGCATATTAATTGCTGTGGAATTGGAATGTCTGGTGAAATTTCAAAAGCCAAAGCCACCCGTGAAATATCTCAGCAGCTGGGCGCCTGGGTGGCTCAGTGGTTAAAGCCTCTGCCTTAGGCTCAGGTCCTGATCTCAGGGTCCTGGGATCTACTCCCGCATCAGGCTCTCTGATGTCGGCAGGGAGCCTGCCTCCTCCTCCTCTCTCTCTCTGCCTGCCTCTCTGCCTACTTGTGATATGTCTGTCAAATAAATTTTAAAAAGTCTTTAAAAAAAAAAATAAAAAGAAATATCTCAGCAGCAAAGAGCTCCTCAGAGGCAACTGTTGGCTAGGGCAGCAGGTAGATTTTTACAGTAACCTTCTGGAGATAATTGGTTAATTACCTGCCAAGGAAGTCTCTTCAGTGGTGAGGACTTGAGGCCAAAGAGAAGTAGGGGACCCTCAGCATCCATGGAGACTGGTACTTTGTATAGAAGTGGCTTTGTGATAATTTTAAAATCATTGAGATGGGGTCAAGGATGTTCATTACAGCATGATTTATATCTAACAGTAAAACATTTGAAATAATCCGAATGTCTGTTAGAGGGAAATCGTCAACTAAGTTTTAGTACCTCTCTCTCCTTGATGTAATATATATAGTGAAGCCTTTTAGTTTTTTGACATAAAACATTTTGATACGTATTTTTTATTCTATTCTATCCTATTCTGTTTATTTTTAAAGATTTTATTTATTTGTCAGAGAGAGAGAGAGAGAGCACACAAACAGGGGGAGCAGCAGGCAGAGGGAGAATCAAGGTCCCCGCTGAGTGAGGAGCCCAATGTGGGACTTGATTCCAGGTTCCTGGGATCATGACCTGAGCCAAAGGCAGACGCCTAACCAGCTGAGCCACCCAGGTGCCCCGATATATGTATTTTTAAAGTAGGATATGATACCATGTAAGGTCAGATACCTCTCTCATTACTTTCCCACTCCCTCCACCGGACAACCCTGGGCCCCCATTCTCTTCCCCTATAATATATAATTTCAAAGGAAAAATGACTAGAAAGATAATACTGCATTTGTCTTATGAAGGTAAATGTATATCAAGCCCTTCCTATTTGCCAGGCACTGTCCTCTTAAGTGCTAGGGATATAGTGGGAGCAGAAATGGAGATGGTATTTTTCTGGCATTAATGAGGCAGTGATAGGAGAAGTGGCCTTGAATCAAATAATCACACAAATAAATGCATGGCTGTTTGAGTATGTAAGTGCCATAAAGGAAAAAGGATGCAGTGCTAGAAGGTGGGTTGTAGTTAGGGAAGGGGCAGTCAGTAAAGGTTTTCCTGAGGAGGTGATGTTTGAGCTGAGATTTTTTTTTTTTTTTTAAAGATTTATTTTATTTTATTTTATTTTTTTAAGATTTTATTTATTTATTTGACAGAGAGAAATCACAAGTAGACGGAGAGGCAGGCAGAGAGAGAGGAAGGGAAGCAGGCTCCCCGCTGAGCAGAGAGCCCGATGCGGGACTCGATCCCATGACCCCGAGATCATGACCTGAGCCGAAGGCAGCGGCCTAACCCACTGAGCCACCCAGGTGCCCAAAGATTTATTTTTTTGATGGGGTTAGGGGGACATGCAGAGAGAGAGAATCCCAAGCACACTGCCTGCTGAGCACCAAGCCCGGCAAAGCAGGGCTGGATCCCAGGACCCATGAGATCATGGTCTGAGCCGGAACCGTGCTCACCCTACCTAACCACCCAGGTGCCCCTGCGCTGAGATTTAATGGGTGAATGGGAGCCAGCTGGATGAAAAGAGGGGGAGAAGAGCCTTTCTGGCAGGGAAGTAGAATGTGCAAAGGCCCTGTGGTTGGAGGGGGCATGGAACTCAAAGACAGCCAGTAGGGCTGAGCTAGATTGTGAGGAGCAGAATAGTACAAGAAGGAAGATTTTACCTTTTAATATTTCCCAAACCTTATTTTTTTTATAATAAGCAATCATGTAAAATATTAGATGATCTGTCCAGGTGGCTCTTCTTTGCATCTCTTTTGAAGATAGTCATACAGAAGATATGCAGTAAGAAAATAAGATTCGTTTGAATTTGGACCCAGAGGTAGCCTAATGTATTTTTTATTAGCTCGGTTTATAGGGCACTCTCCTTCCAGTGAATGCAGAGAAACATAGGTGTGCAGTTGATAGTCTAGTACTGCAAACAGCAGCAGCAGGACCCGCTAACAGGGACATCTTTCATATTTGCTCTTCTTTCGTGAAGTCTGGGATGAAGAAACTACGAGCACGAAAAGTCTGGTTCTCGTAGATTGGGTTTTTGAGCCCATTGTCATTTTAAATGAACTTCCCGGAGAAGGGAAATTTCGAGAGCTAAGAAGATTATTATTTTTGCTTTTAGGTTACAGGGGGCTCCAGTGGTATTGGAAAGTGTATCGCTATCGAGTGCTATAAGCAAGGAGCGTTCATAACTCTGGTGGCACGGAATGAGGTAAGTCTTCTGGGCATGTCGTTACCCACTAAATTATTCGGCTTTAGATTTACGGGAGAGGCGGTGCCCGTGTCCTGGGATTTGGATTTCTGATTCCAGGTGTGATTTTTGAACCACTGGTTGTTTCTCATATTCGGGGCAAAGACTTCTCAGTTGAAGCCAGGCCAGCTTCACAAATATTTATTTAGTTTCACCAACTGTTAGGCAACATGGGAGGCTCTGCGCTTTTGGGTGGGAGAGGCCTCAGGGAGCCAGGGAGGGCGTCCGCCTGCCAGGAGGAGGCGGCAGGGCCCATCACAGGGCTGGTAGCCGCGTCCTCATCAGGACGGGCAGGTGTCGCTCTGGAATTTGCTGATTATCCAGATGATGTCCATCTCTAATGAAACCCACACTCCACCAGGGACTCTTGTTGCTCCCCAGCACTGTAGCAAAACGTGTGTTTTTCTGTGTCAAGTCGACACAAGGTCTGTTTTTCTTTTCTTTCTTTCTTTCTTTTTTATCCCCCCGGGGTCCGTGATTCTTGCCAAAGTTGTTTCCGCAGCCAAAGCAATGACACTGTGTTCACACGAACAGTTGTGGAGTCCTCTCGCTCCGGGGAGGCGGGGGGGAGGCGCGGTGGGGGAGGCGACCGTGGCGGTGTTGTCAGCCACCTGCCGTTGTTCCGTGCCTGGCGCCGTGCGTGGCTCCTGGCGGGTGCTCAAAACAGAGCTGTGGGATGGAGACATGCAGGGAGGTGGCGGGAGGGGTGGGGACGCCTGTGTGGCATCTTTGCCAGGGGACTTCGGATTCTCATATGCCAAAGGAGGGCAACAGTGGGGTGACCGGCCACTCAGGTGGGGGTACACAGCTACCCAGGAGCACCTCGGGAAGGGGGGGAATGTTTAAATATTGGCACAGAATTAGGCTTCAATGTTCATAATTTCTTCTTAAAATCAAGAAAGGCAGAATTGCTACTTCCCGTTTGTCCTGATATCTCTAACAGTGAATTTGCTTTGGCATTAAAGCCACTTTATGGGAAGGAAAATATCACTTTATTTTATGTTATTAATGACTTTGTTTATTTACTTTTGAGAGAGAGATTGAGAGAGCACGAGTGAAGAAGAGGGGCAGAGGGAGAAGCAGGCTTCCGGCCGAGCAGGGAGCCTGATGCGGGGCTCGATCCCAGGACCCTGGGATCATGACCTGAGCCCAAGGCAGACGCTTAGCCAATTGAGCCACCAAGGCACCCAGAAAACATAACTTTAATAAAATGGCATTATTTGAGATGTAAACAATGTTGATATTTGATACAAGACCGATGAAAAGGAAGCAGGGGTGGCCCCAAGTTTCAGGTGCTCAAAGGCTCTTTCTGTGGGTCCTTGCATTGCTAGACATGAATGAGCAGATGAGCCTTCTGGCTTCCAGAAATTCTTTATTTTCTAATATAATTGTTTATTCTAATTGTGACAAAGGCAAGTTGTGTCTATCTTTATTAATAGAATATTATTTTACTATAGACACATCCATGTTCAGAAGCCCACGTGTCTTTCTGGAGGATTCCCCTCCTCTCTTCTTCTCTAGCTGTCTTGATTTTTTTTTTTTTTTTTTAAGATTTTATTTATTTGTTTGACAGAAGAGAGAAATCACAAGCAGGCAGAGAAGCAGGCAGGCTCCCTGCTGAGCAGAGAGCCCAATGCATGACTCGATCCCAGAACCCTGAGATCGTGACCTGAGCCGAAAGCAGTGGCTTAACCCACTGAGCCACCCAGGCGCCCCTGATGTTTTTAAATCACAACTTTTAGAACAAATTGTGAACTGCCAACTGATATATCTCTCTTCTTGAAAAATGAGCCAGACAAGCAAAATTGAGACCTTGGAAGAATCTCTCAGTTACAGGATGGCTTTTCTTGTTCAAGATTATTCTCGGAAAGTAGCCAGGATTAGGTTTCCTCAATCTATCTAAAAGAGTGATTTTTTTTTAGTATATTTGCTTTTATGGGAGAGGAGGAAGATATCGGACACTCTCACAAAAGCACGCTTGACGTGGGATCACAGGATATAGCAGGGCCACGTGGGGGTTCTTGGTTTATGTCACACTCACTGATGTCAGATCCAAACATTTATTAGCATTGAGATGGTGCCCGTCAGCAATTAGTACTGTTAATTGGGATTTTGCAGTTCATTTATTTTTCTGTTATCTTTCAGAAAACCCTTGCTATCACTTAATCATAGCCGAACATAACTTTATAGCTCCTTTCTTTCATACCCTGTGGCCCATAGCTGTACAGTACAGAGGCTGTCTTGAGAGTTTTCTGAACTGTAATAAATACTTACACAAATAATTGCTTTTTTGCCTCATTTAAACAAACAAGCAGACAAATAGACAATCACCAGAACTAATTGTTGTCTGTTGCTTTCAGGACAAGTTGCTGCAGGCAAAGAAAGAAATTGAAAAGCACTCTATTAATGATAAACAGGTATGATCCGTCTTCGGGATACATTTTCTGAACTAGTCAGCGCAGCTGTGTAGAGGGAAGAAAAGTGTTGTTTGAACTGCAAATAGTTCATGTAAAGCACGTAGGATTTTCCTAGTTAAGATACGTATTAGACAGTTTTTTAAAAAGCGAAGTACTCAAAAGACTTCGCTTTTTAAAAAACTATCTTCGAGTTCAGGTTGTTAGCAAAAACGATAGACTTTGATTTACACGCACCAATGATCAAATAATGTTTTTCTAGAAAGTGATTTTATTTCAGTTATTTATTTAAGGTAACTTTATATAAACACTTAAGGGGAAAGGGGCACTACATTTAATTTTTTGGTTATGGTATTTTTTAATGAATAAAATGGTGTGTATGTATATATATAAAACAGAATAACAGGTTACTGTGGCACTTATCACCCAGCTTAAGAAATGAGATGTACTGGGCCCCCGGAGCGCCCTCTGGGAGCCCATGTCAGCTGCCCATATCCTCTGGTCTCATTTCTGGAGGCAGCCCCTGATTTATATGTTGATGCATCCTTTGCTCTTTTCATAATTTCACTAGAGGGTGCACATAACCCTAAATAAGATACTGTTTATTTCTGCTTCTCTTTGAACTTGATGGCTCCATTCTTATTTTTTTTGTCAGACTTTTTGAGGCATACCTCACATACCATTGAGTTCACCGGTTCAAGTGTACGATTCAGCGCCTACCCGCAGAGTTGCACCACCTGCGCCAGAATCGCTTTAGAGCTTTCCTGTCACCCCGTAAAGAAAGTCGGGACCTTGTCACCCCCATTCCTCCCAGCCCCCCAGCCCCAGGCAATTCCTAATCTGCTTTCTGCCTCCGTAGATTTGTAGGACGTCATTCTCTAGGTATTTTTGTGCAACTTGATTTCTTCCCTAGAGACTGCTTTAGAGATATTTCTGCATTGTTGCATAAAGTCTTAGTCTATCCATTTTTTACTGCTATGTAACATTTTCCTGGATATATTTAGAAGACCTGTTGTTCATCAGTTCTACTGTTGGTGGATATTTTGTTTCCAGCTTTTTGGTTAGTTTTACATCTTGCTGTTACTGAAGTTTTTCTCCATGTCTCTGTGCATGTGTGCAAGGATATCTGTGTCTGGAAATGGAATTGTGGAGGTACAGTTACAGCGCACACGCATCTTCCGCTTTAGCGGAGTGGGCGCACGCCCACCCGTAGTGCTCCAGGCCTCCTGTTGCCTCACATCCTTGCCAACACTTGGTATTGGCAGGCTTACTAATTTTTGCCTTTCGGATGGGTTTTAAATGGTATTTCACTGTATTTTTTTGAAAATTTTAAATTATTTTTTAAAAAATACTTTATTAATTTGAGAGAAAGAGTGTGTGAGCTCAGGGGGCGGAGCAGAGGGGGAGGGAGAGGGAAAGACTCTCAAGCAGACTCCACATAGAGTGAATGCAGAGCCCGGTGTAGGGCTCGATCCCACCACCCAACACTCCGAGATCCTGACCTGAGCCGAAAGCAAGGGTCAGACGCCTAACCTACTGAGCCACCCATGCCCCACACTGTAGTTTTAGTATTCCAAATCCCGTATTCCAAAATACGTGAGAGCTCTTTCCACATCAAGAAAAATAAATCAGCCTCGCCTTTTGTAACTGCTGTAGCGGTCTAGGGACCCACTGGTCCACAGTCGTCCCTCAGGCGGTGCCGCCGCCGTGTCCTCTGCTTTGGCGCCCTGTGCCGCAGGTAGAGGTCATCGTCTGCATCTCCTCGTGTCCATGTGCGGCGTCTTCCCCAGTACCTTGGCTTCTGTGTCCCCTCCCCTGGAGCCCGAGAGCTTCGGAAAGCTGCCATCTCAGCAAATCTCCCCGTTTTCTTTTATTCCATAGTCATGTGAGTGCTGATCGAGGAAGACGTCTCCTGTCAAAGCGCGGCGCTCGCGTGCTCCTGGCTGAAGGCCAGGCCTGCTGTCCGCAGCCTCGCCCTGCCCTGGCCGCGTTCGCCCCGACTCCCGCCCCCGCCTCAGCCATCAGAAGGCTTGAGGTCATGTGGCAAGTTCCTGGCGCCTCCGTCAGGGAAAGGGAGGACGGGCTGGGCCGGGCCAGAAGGCCTTCGCTGCACAGCTTAGCACAAGCAGAGCCGCGGGGACACGTTTTTCCTGGTGATTTGTGAACCCACCCCCCTTTTTTTTTTAAATTTTGCTTATCTGTGGGTTAGCTTTTATTTATAGTAAATGATCTAATACTATATAAAAAGCCTCGTATAAAAATCCTGGTCACAGGAATAAAACCCAAGGGCAGCTCCTCTGGAATATTCCAGGTCACATTTGCGAAGGGGGCCGTTTCCTTTCCTTAGGGATTTAGCTCCTGTGGACGGCGCTCCTTCCTGCATCAGATTCGACTTCCTGCCCACCGCATCAGGTTGTCGGGCAGCCCCCTCGTGTCGTGGCTTTAGTCCTTGCGTCGTGTCTTTTCAGAGCTGGAAGGGAGCTTTGTGGTCACTGGCTTCTGACACCCTGGCCGGAGCCGGTGAGGCCGGCGCCGCCTCCTCGGGTCCCGCCCAGCTAGTGGGTGAAGGGGCAGGACTGGAACCCAGGCCTGCCAGGCCTGCGCCTGCACCAGCTCCTTCTCCCGCACCGCACCCCCTTCAACTAGCAGCCACGCACGGGCGCGCGAGTGGAAGTGGACGTGTGGACGTGCCCTCCTGTGCACAGTCCTTCTGTCTGTCCCCCAGCTCGGTGGCCAGTCTCCACCCAGAACTCACGGAAAGACTGAGAAGTGGAGAAATGCCTTTCTGCTTCTCTCCGCAACCCCCCCTTGGAGCACAGAACATTCCGATGTCAGAGGCTAAGCTCTGGATTTGAAAACGTTATCCAAAAAGGGAAATTAAAACAATAGCTCATTGTTAGTCCTCATTAGTATTTTGAACTGCTATTTTATCAATTTTTGTCCAAGTAAGCACGGAAATAAGTGCTTTTTTTCCTCCCCCTTCCTTTTTCCCTTCCTTCCCTTCTTCCTTTCCAGAGACTGAACGGAACTGTTTTCCGTGGCCAGCCTGGGCTGGGCTCTTCCTGGCGTCTGTCGGCCCTGGAACCCCTTTGCGTGGCCCCATTCGGACTGGGTGGGCTCTGGGGCTTGATTGGTGACCCCTGGGAGTGGACGGCTCATCCAAAATCAGGCACCTCAAGCTCCCAAAATCAGGCACCTCAAGCTCCCACAAGCCCCGAGGGACCCTTGGCCTTGAAAGATAAAAGTCTGGGCTCAGACTCAAACTAAGGTGGCTTTTGCGAGTAGGTGGTGTTTGCTTGTCTCTATTCCCCCTGACAAAGCGGAGCCCCAGCAGGGCCATCAGAGCTTGGGGACTGCTCCAAGGGGAGTATTTTTTTTGAGCTTATTTATTAGATTTATTGTTTTTATTTTTAACGACCTTAGATGTTAACAACTTGAGATGCAATTCATATACACTTTATTTATTCTTTATGTAATTTCTGTGTTCTTTTTAACGGCCGGAGCTGTAATTGATGTCCAGTAAACCACATCCATGTGAAAAGTACAGCGTGATGGCTTTTGACAGATGTATACATGTAAAAGTGGCGCTGAAATCCAGACACGGAACATGTCCCTGCCCGCAGGGTTCCACTTACCTCCTCGTGGCCCAGGCCTCCCTCCACGTCGGGCCGCAGCTGGTCTCAGAGCTGCTGTCAGTCACTGCAGATCAGAGGCATGTCCAGAGGAGATTTTTACATTTCTTTTCCTTTCTGTTTCCGGGTGAAACTGATGAAAATTGTATGCACTTAAGGGGCACAGTGTGACGACTTGATGCACGTTGGTGTCGTGAAATGCTTGCCCCGTGAAGTTGATTCACACACCCGTCACCTCACACGGTTCCTTCGCGTGTGTGTCGAGAGCACCTAAGAGCTGCTCTTCTGGGGATCTCACGTACACACTAGAGTCGTTACTGTTGGTAGCCAGTGTTCTGTACATGAGACCCCTGGAACTTATTTATCTTACACCCGAAAGCATGTACTTTGACCCACATTTCTTAAGACATGTTTTTGAGTTTGCGCAAGAGAGTTTTCTGTGAAAACTGCCAAGAAAATTAGGCTCCACAGTTGCGCTGTCAGCAGATTTCCAACAGTGCAATCTGTGCCTACAGAGTCAGACTTCCCAGCTATTGGAAAGAATTGCCTTTACTTTAAAAAAATTCTTTAAAAATTCCTTTCAGACACCTGCGTGGCTTTGATCATTTTTTTTTCTCTTCCTAACAGGTGGTGCTTTGTATATCCGTTGACGTTTCTCAAGACTACAGCCAAGTAGAGAACGTCATAAAACAAGTAAGAGGCTGGGCTAGCTGGAACTCATTCACTTGCCTTTCAGTTGGTTCTTCCCATTCTGGTGTGTGGCTGGGAACTGACAAGTCATCTCTGTCACTTTGATAGTTGTTGTCATTGATTTGCTACAAAGTGATTCTTCTCTTGTTTTACTTCTTGCCTGCTCTCATAAATTTTTCCAGGCACAGGAGAAACTGGGCCCAGTAGACATGCTTGTGAACTGTGCAGGAATGTCACTTTCGGGAAAATTTGAAGATCTTGAAGTTAGTACTTTTGAGGTAAGTAGCCATTTGCTTTTTTTTTTTTTTTAAGTTTTCTTTATTTGACAGAGAGGCAGGCAGAGAGGCAGTCAGAGAGCGAGAGGAGGAAGCAGGCTCCCCACCGAGCAGAGAGCCCGAGGACCCTGAGATCATGACCCAAGCCGAAGGCAGAGGCTTGAATCCACTGAGCCACCCAGGTGGCCCGCCATTTGCTTTTTGCTCATCGAGCAACTCATACGCTCCAAGCAGAGCAGGGCCACAGGGGAAGGCTTTGCAATTGAAACAGATAAAATGCATTCAAATTTTCTAGAAGCTTTAGAAGGCTGGGGGAAGGTTGGACAAGGTTTTGGTCCCAGTGCCATGACCATCCAAACTTAAGAGCTTTGATGTGTCTCTGGACCTTGGTCCGCCCGGCTGTACGACCCCCAGCCTGACATGCATCACGGTGACCATTCACCGCGGGCCTCTCTGCAAGAGGCTCTCTGTGAGCCGAGAGATGCTGGATTCTCACCTCAGCCATCAGGGTTTGGAACAGCGGTAAGCCAGCAAAGTTTAAGGTTGCGAAGTCAAGACGAAAAGATAACCCATCCTATTTTGGTTTGTATTTTTAAACAGATTTGCCAGGGACTGTCTCTTAGTAATCTCTGTCCGCTCTCAGTTAAGTGGACAGCAGTTGTGTAGTCCTTCTAGAGTCCAGGAGAGTTTTTTAGTGGACGTTGCCTCAACTGTCTTTTCCTTCATGACCCGCCCTAGTGGATTTGGATGTTTTACTCTGCGAAGGTCACGTTTGCCGGGAGCTGGGAGCAGAGGGCTGCCTTCTCTGTGGCCCGAGTGTCGGCCGGCCCCTTTATCAACTCGGCATGAAAGGCGGTGGTCGGGGCCGCTCGCCTTGACCGCAGGTTATCGGGGAGAGGTGGGGGCCGGTTCCCGCAGCTGGGTGCAGTCCGCTGGGGAAGACGGCGGAGACTGCGGAGGTGGCCCGCGCAGTCGGGTGTGTGGGAGTGTGTGTGGACGGTGTGAGTGTGAGTGAGTGTGTGCGCATGAAGGAGTGTGTGCTTGTGTGTGTGTATGAGACAGAGAGAGAGAGCAGCTAACGGAGGGGGAATCCGCAGACTCACCCTGACCGAGTGTGGGCGGTGAGCTCACCAGGAGGCCAGTATGGGGCGGGGGGCGGAGGCTGAGGAGGTCTGGGGGGTGAGGGGTCAGCTTCTGGAGCATGGTGGGGTGGAGCAGGGGCCAGGAGGCCTGGGCCCTTGAAGGCCACCATGGGGAATTTGGCTTTTAGTCCAAAACCCTTGAAGAGGCCTGAGCCCTGCCAGGCATGGTGTGTTCCGGTGTTGAGAGGCTCTTTGTGCCTGCTGTGGCAGGGCACTGGGTAGACGGTGTCAGAGGCCGGGCAGGGGGTGGTGACGTGGGGGCATTTGGGGGTAAACTCGGAATGAGGGGGCGGGGGGTGGAGAGGGGCACACGAGGGGCTGTTGGAAGTGGTCCTGCCCCAGCGAGACCCAGACTTTGGTAACCCAAAGCCTGTGGCCTCTGTCCCAGTGACAAGGCCTCTTCCCAACTGCCCTGAACGCAGGCATCAGGCCACTGTACTCGGGGCGTCCCTCTGTCTGGCCCACACCTGCCCCCCCCCCTTACTCTCCCCCTGTATGTCTCAGTCTGCAGCATTTTGGTCAAGGCTCCTCGTCCAGAAGTCCTGCCGGAACCCACACTGCCAGGTCTGATGCGTTTTCTGGAGACAAGAGTTCCATGTTTATGTAACATGAATTCTCTCTTCTTTTTTTACTTGATTGTGTTGTTTTGGTTGCTTATCTCGTTTGAACTTGACTGAGGCTCACAGGGTCCCCAGCACAAGGGTTCCCTGCACAGGCTGGTTGACTGTGGGGTCACAGCTCACAGCTGGGGGACCTCAGCACGTGCCGCGTGGCTCCCTGGGGAGAGGCCTCTTGGAAACTTGTGCCTGCTTCCTCTGGACTCTGACCCTGGTGCCTCTTGCCCTTGCTGATTGTGCTTCGTGCCCTCTGGCTGCCATAAATCTGAGTCATGGGTACGCCGAGGTGTGGCGTCCGGGAGGCCGCCCTGGGAGTCACTCAAACTGAAGATGGTCTTGGGGAGCACCAGGGCACCTCTCTTAATTTTGCTGTTTAATAGTTTTCTTTGTGGATTCTTAGAGCAATATCCTGTTTTATCTCCCTGTGGTTGTTAGTGATAATTATTTTCACTTTTTGATTGGGGTGACATTGCCTCTATGAATCCACGTGGGGAGAGCTGATTCTTAACAATATCAAGCCTTTTAACCTCTGAACATGGTATATGTTTCCATTTATCTAAATTTTCTTTCATTTCTCTCAGCAGTCTTCTGTGGTTTTCAGAGTATGGGTCTTGCACCTCATTTTTCTATATTTCCCATTTTCTGATGCCATTAGAAATTGTATTTTTTTTTAAAGATTTTATTTATTTATTTGACAGAGAGAGATCACAAGTAGGCAGAGAGGCAGGTAGAGAGAGAGGAGGCAGCAGGCTCCCTGCTGAGCAGAGAGCCCGATGCGGGGCTCGATCCCAGGACCCTGAGATCATGACCTGAGCCGAAGGCAGCGGCTTAACCCACTGAGCCACCCAGGCGCCCCTAGAAATGGTATTTTTGATGTTAGTTTCTGAGTGTTCATTGCTAATGTAGAGAAATTCAATTGATTTTTGTGTGTTGATCTTGCAGAGTTGCTAAAGTCCATTATTAATTCTAGTGCTCACATTAATTCTGGTCTAGATTTTCTGCATTTAAAATCGTGTCATGTGCGTTAGTTTTACTTTTTCTGTTCCCATCTGGGCACCCTTGTTGTACCAGCGAGAGCGTCCAGCACAGAGTAGAAGTGGTGAGAGCAGACATGGCTTGTGGTGTTCCTGATCTTGGGAGAAAACATCTTTTTTGCCATTAAGTATGATGTTTTGTAGTTCTGTTCTCTTTTGTTGTGTTTGGCCCGATGCCCTGTACCAAGTTGAGAAACTTCAATTCCAAGTCTGCTGAGAGTTTTTTGGTTTTTGGTTGTGTTTTTTGTTTGTGTGTTTTTGAGAGAGAACATGCACAAGTCGGGGGTGGGGAGGGGCAGAGAGAGAGGGAGAGGGAGAGAATCTTAAGCACATTCCACACCCAGTGCAGGGCCCAACACGGGGCTGGATCCCAGGACCCTGAGATCATGACCTGAGCCAAAATCAAGAGTTGGATGCTTAACTGACTAAGCCACCCAGGTGCCCCTGCTGAGAGAATTTTTATAAGGAACGGAGGTTGAATTTTGTCAGGTCCTTTTTCTATTGGGATGATCACAGAGTTGTTTTTTTAGTTGATATGGTGAATTATACTGATTCATTTCCAATGTTAAACCAGTCTTGCATTCCTGGGCTCGACCCCACTTGGCTATTAATCCCTTTTGTGTTCTTGAGGGATACTAGTTGGAGTTTTCTTTTCTTGTATTGTTATTTTCTGATAATTGTGTAAAGGTAATGCTTGCATCTTGCATAAGTAGGAAAGTAGTCCCTCCTCTTCAGTTTTCTGGAAGGATTTGTATAGAATTGATGCTATCCTTCCTTAAATGTTTGCTAGAATTTACTAAAATTTGCTAGAATTTAGTGAAGCCTTATCTTACCTTATCTCTATGGAAAGTTTTCTAACTGTAATTCAATGTCTTTAATAGATGTAGGGCTACATTTGTATCTTTTTTTTTTTTTTTTAAGATTTTAAATACTTATTTGAATGAGAGAGAGAGAGAGAGAGAAGGAGTGGGAGAAGGGGAAAGGGAGAGAATATCCAAGAAGACTCCTGCTGAGGGCAGAACCCGATGTGGGGCTGGATCTCATGATCTGAGAGTCAGACTCTTAACAGACTGAGCCACCCAGGTGCCTCTGCATTTTTATCTTCCTTTCTATTTCTTTCTTGAGTGACCTTTGGTAGCTTGTGGCTTTCAAGGAATTTGTCCATTTCATCCAGGTCATTGAATTGATAGGCACCAAGCTGTTCATCATATTCCCTTCTCATCCCCTTAATATCTAGAGTTTGTAGTGATAGCACCGCTCCCATTTTGTTTTTTTTATTAAGATTTTATTTATTTATTTGAGATACAGAGAGACAATTAGGCAGAGCGTTAGGCAGAGGGAAAGGGAGAAACAGGCTCCCCACCAAGCAGAGAGCCTGATGCAGGGCCCAATCCCAGGACTCTGGGATCATGACCTGAGCCGAAGGCAGATGCCTAACTGACTGAGCCACCAAGTTGCCCCACCTCTCTGGTTCTTGATATTGATAGTTTGTGTCTTTTATCTTTCCCAACCAGCAGGACTTGATATTTATTAATTTTATGGATCTTCTCAATAAACAGCTTTTGGTTGTATTAATTTTCTGTTGTCTTTCTCTTTTCTATTTCTTTTATTCCCTCTCTTATTTTTGTGATTTCCTTTTTTCGGCTTACTTTTGTTTTAATTTGCTCTTCTTTTTATAGTTTTTTAGGTGGAAGCTGAGGTCATGCATTTGAGGCCCTTCCCTCTTCAAATGCAGTGACCCATGCTACAGATTTCCAGCTCAGTGATGCTAAGGCAGCGTCCCACACATTCTCATATGTTGTGTTTTCACGTCAGTTCAGTTACAGATACTTTATCATTTTTCATTTTTGCTTTGACCCTTGGATGGTCTAAAAGTGTGTTATTTAGTTCCTGAATATTTGGGAGATTTTCCAGAAATCACTTCCTTGCTGATTCCTGATTTAATTCCATTGTGGCTAGTGGACATACTTGTGTGACTTGACTCCTTTAAGATTTGTTGAGACTTGCTTTTGGCCCAACATGCAGCCTCTCCTGTGGCCGTGCACGTGGGAAGACCGTGTATCTGCTGTTTCTCGGGTGGAGTGTTCTAGCAGTGTCTTTTGGGTCTGGTTGGCTGAAATGTTGTTCAGGCCTTCCATGTCCTGACTGGTTTTGTGTCCCCTTATTCTTACAGTTACTGAAGGAGGGGTATTGAAATCTTGGATTATAATTGTGGATTTGTCTGACTATGTTTTAAATAGACTTTTAGGGGCTTCTGGGTGGCTCAGTTGGTTAAGCATTCAACTCTTGATGTAGGCTCCGGTCACAATCTCAGGGTTTTGAGATCAAGCCCCGGGTTGGGCTCTGAGCTGGGTGTGGAGTCTGCTTGAGAGTCTCTCTTTCTCCCTCTGCCCCTCCCCCACTCCACTCATGTAGGCCCGCATGCTCTCTCTTTCTCTCAGAAGAAAATAATAAAAACAAATAAATAAGTAAACAGATTTTTAGCTGATACACCTGGGTTTTAGCCCCATGCCTCGCCTCCTGCCCCCAGAGGTGCTTCTGGTGCTGCTCAGGCCTGTGGGGCTTCTCTGTGCCGGCCTGCTCTCAGTTCCTCTGTTCCTTGCTTAGCATTCGGCTGTCTGCTACGCGCGTTGTCTCCCACCATTCTCTTTTTCAGCTTCCAAAATGTTCTCGCTGTTCTTTCTTTTCCTGTTGTCTATGCTTCTGTGGGTTGTTGGCGTTTAAAAAATTTGTTATCTTTTCACCAAGATTTTAGTGGGGTCTCTGAAGGGAGCGGAGGTTAACACTTGGGTTCAGCGTGCCTTCTTTTTTCAGTACTTTTTTAGAGCATTTTTATTATGAAAATAATGTGATGATATCAAAAGACATTTTGGGAAAGATGGGAAATCCCAGCATCCTAACACAATCACTTACAAATTTCCTTTATTGATTTATTTATTAGAGAGAGAGAGAGAGAGGAGAGAGAAAGCGTGCGCATGAGTTCGGGGAGGAGTAGAGGGAGACTGAAAGAGAGAGAGAATCTCCAGCAGACTCCCTACTGAGCCCAGAGTCTGTCTTGAGGCTGAGATCAGGACCCACGAGATCATGACCTGGGCCAAAATCAAGAGTCAGACTCTCAACCGCCTACACCTCCCAGGCACCCCACAATCACTTACCGTTTTCTGTACTTCCTGTGTTTGGTACCTGTGTGCACGTACTTTTATTTAATATTTGAATTGGCTACAGTCCCAGTGTAAATACAGTATTGTATGCCCTCTGCTTTTGTAAACTTGCGGAATAACCATTTCCCCATCCTCCTGCTGTTCTGATCTCTAAAAGCCATGTAACTTCTGTAGAGCTAACGTTCTGTGGTTGACTCGGAGTTCCACAATATTTGGTTACACAGGCTGATAGATCTAGTATTTTTCCAGGACTTTTAATATAGAGTCATTTTGATGCAAGTACTTTTAGACTTCTAAGTTAAAATGTAAGGTTTTTAAGAGTTCCTAGGACGAAGGAAAATAGACTCTTGGTACCTACGTGCGCTCTTAGCCACTATAGCCTAAGAGCCAGTGCTGGTCACGCGCTCACTGCAGCCCCGGGGCTGTGCTCTCCTTGACTTGTGTTTCCTCATCCAGTTCTCGCAACAGCCCTCTGAGCTAGTACGAGCGTGAGGCCTGGGTTCAGCTGCAGAACTAAGTAGCATGTCTGACTTTCTTCATCACCAAATAGGTAGAAAACGGTCGAGCCAAGGCTTCAAACCCGTCAGTGCTGTTAATCACTCTCCTAGTCTCTTTGTGATCTTTCTGTGATCTTCTAGTAGGATAGGAAACATTCCTAAGACTGTCTTTCAAAAAGTATTACCCTCAAGACATAGTGTACTTTTGATAAGGAGAAAACTACTCCTGACCGGTTTTCAGCAAAGACATCCCTGCGGTCATGGTGAGAATAGCGGACTAGACTGAGACAGGCTTCCAAGGGCAGGTCACGGGCATCCCGGCTCATTTACAGGCTCACGGCTTCCTCCCTTCCCTCCGCTCATCCACCGGCTCCCAGTCACTCCGGCTCCGCTGCGGAACTCAGAGCGGGAGAGCGGATAGAATCCCCATGAAGCGCAGCCTTGAGGCTTGGCCCTTGCTCACCTGCTGCGCGGCTCTTTGTTCCTTGCAGCGACTCATGAGCGTCAACTACCTAGGCAGCGTGTACCCCAGCCGCGCCGTGATCACCACCATGAAGGAGCGCCGCGTGGGCAGGATCGTCTTCGTCTCCTCCCAGGCGGGACAGCTGGGGTTATTCGGCTTCACGGCCTACTCGTCCTCCAAGTTTGCCATCAGGGGATTGGCTGAAGCTTTGCAGATGGAGGTAAGCGCTGTGCTCAGTTTCCCGTGTCTGTCCCCTTCGGTTTGTAGTCGCTTTACACACGCCGTTGCCTCGACTCAGACATTTGTAGACTTGACGTCAGTGAAGGGCAGTCGGCCCAACCCTTGCATTCTGCAGGTAACGTTTTTCATCACATGAGGATAATGATAGAAGCAAAATGGGCGTGAGGTGTTTCACTTGCTTCATTTAATACACAAAGTACTACTGTTTACAGAGTATTTTTGGCCTCATTCCGTGTGAATATGCATCAGGTTAACCAGATACTTTATTCTCTGGCGGTGTTTCTGTAACAAAAAGATGTGTCCTTAATGACTGAATAATGAACGTAGCATGTGTTTGAGGGAGAAGCTTAAATCAGCTACAGTCTAGCTCTCAGCATTTAGACAAATCATTTAACTTGGTCTGCTTCCTTTTCTGAAAAACAAGAGAGTTGGACTAAAAAATAGCATTTGGCTCTCTCTCTCTTACATCTTACTGTCTTAAAAAAATACTGATGAGAGCGAGTGCTTTTTATTTTCCCAGTTAATAGAGCATGTTGTGAAAGAGGCTTAACATCCAAATAAGTGTTTGTCATCATGCGACAACCTTCACACAATCTCGCTTGTGTGAGGCAGACTTCTGCATTGCTGTCAAGTGGGGACGCTTGGGGACACATACCCATCCCAAATTACACGCTGAAAGGCAAGGTAAAATTCTCTTGTGAGATAGGTTAAAATAACGCCACATCGTGTTAAGAGCCCAGAAGAGAATTCATTGTGATCAACCTTCTTGCAGTAAGAGTGTGATTTGGGGATATTGTTTACTGATTTATATTAGGAGTTAGCAAATTTTTTTCTATCAGGGCCAGCTTATAAGTATTTTAGCCTTTGAGGGGTAAATGGTGTCTCTTGTAACCCCTCCAGCCCACTGTGAGAGCAGGAAAGCAGCCATGTGTGATATGTGAATGTACAGTTATGGCTGTGTGCCAATAAAACTTTATTTTTAAAAACAAGTGGAGGGCCAGATTTGTCCCACAGGCCATAGTTTCCTGACACCTGATTTAGAAAATCCCCAGGAGAGTCCTTGATGGTATGTGACAGACCACACTGCCCAGCTGTGGGACAAACGTTGCAGTACAGATGAGCTGTCCAGTCAGTGACACAATCCTGATGTGCCTCTTAGGGACTGATCAACTCTGCCGTGGTCATCAAAGCGGAACCAGCCCCCAATTTCCTTTTTATTAAATGGCTTAATACTCTTAATCAATAATAGGGCATTATAATGTTTAGCTAATGAGGCCTGTGTGGTTGTGAAATTTCAAAACAAGAATATCAGTATTTCTTTTGAAATGTTTACTTTGAAAATCCTTTTGCAAATAACCACTTGATTTCTAGAACGGTTTGTGAGGTATATGGGCAGACGTGGTTACGTCACCTTATAGATACAGGAATGTGGAATCTTCAGTAGTTCATGGAATTGCTCAAAGTGGCATCGTTATTTTGCAATAAAAATAGTAACAAATTCCTTGCCTCCCCGAAGTCCTCTGCCTGTCTGCCATGGTAGCTGATGTGTCTATACTTCAGGTCAGAAGTTGCCGGATTCATCTGGCTAGTAGTCTCAGCCGTTCACTTTGGTCTCAGACACCTGCTAAGGAAATGGCTATTTTAGAAATGAAAAATCTGCTTATTAAGGCTTTTTGTTCCTAAGTCTTGTCTTGCAGAGCTTCTCCAGGATTTGCTCATTGAGGGCAAAGTGTGTAATCTAGGTGGCCTGGTTTCACTTCGGGTAGAATGGGATGTTCCTAAAGAAGAGGGAAAGGAAGTGAGTTGCTAGTAGAGTCCCCAAAGCCTCTTTGGGATAAGTGTGATTCACACGCTGCTCGTAGCTAGTGTGAACTTGAAGGCTGCTTGACTTTGGTCCATATTTAGACTCCATGAAAAATGTCCCCGTGTAAACACAAAATTAACATGTACCACGAGGGAAATAAATTCAATAATCAAAATCCAGTTTTATTTATAGCAGACTTGCATCAAAACCATTGTTTCCCTACAAACGTACGGTGCTGGTTTTGGAAACCTGGCTAATTCCACTGACTTTGCCAGGGTGGTTGTGTTTTCTGGGCATGAAACAGACCTTATCTAGAATTGCTCAGGCTCTAAGTACTTTTTGATAACCCTTTCTGGTTTAATTAACTCTTAAGCCTTCCTGTCAACCCCATCCTTTGCCCACAAACTGAAGTAGGACCCTAGAAATGTTTTGTGTACAATGAATAAGTTTGAAAGAATGCTTTTTTGTATTTTTTGGTTTTTCTTTTTTTTCTTTAACTCAGTCTTTCAGGTATAAATGTAGGATTTAAAGATTCTAAAAGGTAATTTTTTTGGAAAGCAGATTTTTTTTTTTAAAGATTTATTTATTTGAGAGAGAGAGAGACAGCACAGAGGTAGAGGGAAAGGCAGGCTCCCCACTGAGCAGGGAGCCTGAGGTGGGACTTGATCCCAGGACCCTGGAATCATGACCTGAGCTGAAGGCAGATGCTAGCAGACTGAGCCACCCAGGCGCCCCTGACTTGGGTCACAGCCAAAGATGTAGTAGCAGAGACCAGGTAAAAGCTTCCCTCCAAGGCCATCTTTCCCACAGTGTGAAAAGGAAGCTGAAGCTGACCTTCTGGAACTTTCCCTCCACAGCTCTGCTCCTCTCTCCAGCACCCCCCGCCCCCCCCACCTTCGTTTCGCTGGAATTAGGAACTACACATTGTAGGTGGGATTATTTTGATGATAAATTGGTTCTCGAGCAGAGGGTTGGCCTTCTGGTTGAAATGGAGACCAGGGAGGAGGAAGAAACCGATAAAGGGACGGTAGGGGCGGAGTGGGAGGACAGAGAACGGTCAGCAGGAGTGAGGACAAACGCACAGTGGTGAGGTAAGCGGGGGAATCAGCCAGTGAGGGCCCGGCCTATTAGTTCTTAGAGAAAGTGGTGATCTCTGGGAGTCAGCATTGTCTTAGCAAGAACATGTGAAGCCAAATTAATCGCTTTTCCTTTTCTGCTGGGGTTATGGGGTTAGTTGATTAAAGGAAAGTGATGATATAGTTTGGTGGATTTTGATTTTTACCAATTATTTGACCCAGAGTTTTGGGTCAAATAAGTCAAATAAGTCAAATAAGTAAGCTCCACGAGGGCAGAGACTCTGTCTGAGTTGCTGACATCGTATCCTCATTCATAAGCCAATACTGGCACGCAGTAGGTGCTCAATACGTGTGTGTTGGATGGAGAAATAAAATGATTGGGTGATTAGCCACTGGAGGTATTCAGCCATGGGTGGAGAGAGTCATTGTGCTTCATGATGGTAGGGATGTCAGCAGCTCCCGGAAAGGGGAGGGACTGGTTTCTCCCAGCCCTGACATCTGTGCCCACCCCGGGATGAAGCTGTTCTGGAGGGCCGTTTCAGCCCTTCGGCAGCTCAGCCGTAACCTTGAATCTGAGAAACACGGTTCTGATGAACTGTCTCCTATTAGCTTAGGCCACAGTCCTTATGTGTCGCAGGAGGAAGGGGCACAGAAGCAGCGGAGAAACGACCGTGTCCCAGCAGAGTCGGCCTCAGGCTTCCTAGGGGCTGGTTACCGCCTCTTGGCTTTTGAGGGGTATTTTTGTCTGGTCTGTGCACCACAGAGGGCAAGGCCGTGGGAGACAGATTTTAAAGTCACTGTCTCAAAAGCAAGTGGAAGAGAAATCGCTTGCTCATCAACCTCACAGCCTGGCCTGGATCCAGAGCTATTTATGAGCGTAGCTGGGCCTTGAAGCTGCGTGCCCCATCGATGCTGAGTGAACGAGCTCTCGCACGGCCCCGGTGCGCTGGAGCTCGGCCAGCAGAGACATCACCCTCGGCTGGCGTGCCCGTCAGGGTGGCCGGCCGGGATCTGCTGCCTGCATGCTTCTCCCCACCCTTCCAGCAGCTCCCGCAGGCTTAGAACGCCGCCTCACAGAGGAACCCCAGGAGAAAAAGGCCCGTGTGAAAAGATGGGGCCCCGGGATGCTCTGAGAGGCTGTTGTGTGAGGAAGCGGTCTTGTCACTCCTCAGCCCCCGTGAGGTACGTGGGGGCCTCCCCACCACCAGCTGCCTGTCCACTCTCAGCTCCCCTCGGTGTCGTCCTGGGGCCGAACAGTGAGCCAGCAGCGAGTCCACGGGCAGCAGTTGTGATGGTATGAACTGTCGCCCTTCGAGCCATTAAGAATCGGGGCCAGATGAGAGTGTGGAGCAGGGCCGCTGACGGGCAGCATCTTTGGGAGGGTGTGTCCTGGCTGACTAGTGGGAGAATCTTCTGGAGTCTTCTTGTTCCGGGCGTGTTGATGAGTAGAGAATTTCAGTGGAGGCCTGGTGGTGAGGTAAACAAGCCTAAGAGCCCGCGTTAAGCTGGGGAAGGAGTTTCTGCATCTAAGTAAGGATGAGGTGGCCTTGGGAGAGGTGCTTGGCCGGTCTGGCCCAGGACTCACCAGGGGGAGAATCCTGTTGGCTGGTTCTGCGGTGGAGGGCAGAGTAACTTCTGATGCCCTCGGGGGCGGAGGCTGGTTGCCTGGGGAGTTCTTGATCAGGCCAACGTCTCAGGGATTCATCTACTTCTCAGCTGGGGCCTAGGGAGAGGGTTTTGAGTGATCTTCATGTATTTTGTCGATGAAATCAGTAAGAGTTTCAGAGGCAGCCGTTGAGGAAGCCAGATTTGCAGTCTGATGGTGGAGGAGCAGACCCGTCCCACTGGCTGGCATGCAAGGCCCGAGTGCTGTTGGGGTCGGGGAGGGGCACGGATAGACTGCCTTTCAGCCGGCCTTCCCCCAGGGCCTCACCTGGCCCGCGGGGTGGGCAAGACTTAGAAGGAGGTGAATCTCTGTACCTCGGGGCCAGCCGCCTTCTGAAGTAGAAGTTACTGGGGCGGGCTTTTTGCCTTTCTTCCTAGATGATCTTCGTGGAGCGGAGTTTTCCGATCCCATGAGGGCTGGTTCTCCACCTGCAGAATCACCCTGCTGGTCTTGCCAGCTTCTGAGAGAGTCAGGGAGGTCATCTGTCGCATGTGCCCCCGGCAGTCAGTGCAGGAAGATAAGGGAAGAAGCGAGACCATACTTTGTTTACTGAAGGGACACGTGTCGTTTCTGAAATGCAGGTGAAGCCATACAACGTCTATGTCACAGTTGCCTACCCGCCAGACACAGACACCCCTGGGTTCGCAGAAGAAAACAAAACCAAGGTAAGTGTTTGCCGGTGTCTGTTTTGATGTTGTAAACCCCTTTCCCAATTTCTGACTTTCCGCCCATCAGCCTGGAGTCATTTTCATCAGTCAGAAAATTGACTGATTTTCAACTAATGTGCTAGGTAGACGTGTCTGGACTTTCTGGACCTTCCATGTGGGGTCTTAGAGAACACAGCCTGTATTTCCCAAGGCCATGACTTTTGCTAATAATCTTCAAGGGCTTACTTAATTAATAAGGTATTTTCTTGGTGAGGTTGAGTATGGCCTGTATTTTTAACTAACGAGATGATGTTCCTTAACAATGATATTCTCTCCTCTGAACTTAAACACCTGATTGCCGATCCTGACTTAGCCTTTCAGAAACGGATCTTAGGATTCCCTCATTCTCCCTTATTAACTTCTCAGCTCCTTGCCTGGTGCCCAGCGTCTGCCCAGTGCTCAGGCCAGTAACGGAGAAGCCAGCCTTGGTCCTTCTCCCACACCACTCACCCGCTTGACCACACATCCTCTTGGCTCTCCTCTCCCAACTTACCCTGAATTGGACCTTTTTTAAAAGCAAAGCAAAACAAAACAAAACTGCGATTATCAGGACTAGCCTCACACCGCCTCTTCACACGAGGGCCTGTAATCCTTTTAAAGAGTAAGTCAGGTCTTGTCACTGCCCTGTTCAAACCCCTCTTGTGCAAAAACAAAAACAAAAAGACCCTTCTTGTGCAGCACAGTCTAATAGAATTCTCTAGAATGGAAATGTTCTGTGTCTGCACTCTCCAATATGGTAGTCACATTGTGGCTCTTAAACACTTGAAATGTGGCTAGTGGGACTCCCCATCATAAATCTGAATTTTTTAAAAAGGTTTTATATATTTTTTTGACAGAGACACAGCGAGAAAGGGAACAGAGCAGGGGGAGTGCGAGAGGGAGAAGCAGGCTTCAGGCTTCCTGCTGAGCAGGGAGCCCGATGTGGGTCTTGATCCCAGGACCCCAGGATCATAACCTGAGCCGAAGTGGATGCTTAATGACTGAGCCACCAGGGAGTCCCCCTTGCTTCTTTCTGTCTCTGTACAGACTTCACCCTGAGAGGCCTTCCCTGACCCTCTGTATCTCAAAGGTCACTCCCTTGGAATATTCACCTTCCTGTCCTCTGGCTTTATTTTTCTTTATAATGCTTATTGCCACTGGACATTTACATTATAGCAAGGACAGTCCTGCTGAGCTGAATGCAAACTTCGTGCTTTGTTCAAAGAAGCCTCTTCTTTAGCCTAGGTGTGCTGTAGGCACCCTGCCAGCAGAGGACATGAGTGGAGAAGGGAATGGATCAGAACTTACTGCCTTGAATGGGCGCGGATTGGTTTTCCCCTCCTTTATACCAGTGCTTAGTAAGTGTGAGGCTCTGCGGCATAAAATTTGGCACTTATGCACCATAGACTGTCTATTTGCAAAGAAATGTCTATGATTTAGAAGTTTTTTTCCCTTTTCATTTCTCTTTGGCTCTGCCTCTTAAGATTACAACTATTTCAAAGAAGTAAATTTAAGCCAAATGCCCTGTGTTAGAATAAGCAGGGGTCTGCTAAGCAGATTTGCAACATTTGGTAACAGTCTTTTCGTTGGAAGGCAAAGCTGACAAGGAGTGGTGATTTCCCTGTGAAGATTGGATTTTGATGTTAAGTTGGGTTTTTTCCCTCTAGCAATAGTGTTGAGCCGACTTCTTGGGATAAATCAAACCGTGTGTTGGTGTGTGAGCCCTGTAGGGGGCGCCATAGTGCTTTAAAATCTAATGCGTGTGTGGCTGGGTTGTGCCAGACTGGTCTGGAAGAAGGGACAGGCCCTTTCAGAAGAGTTCTTCTTTGAATTCAGGTTCATCAAGACATATTTGACTTTTATGAATTGCTATGCTTTTCTAATTTAAGAAAATACATCCTGTGCTTTTATTTTAATATTCTCAAGCCTACATGGTAAATAAAAGTTACAGTTTCCTGCCATTTAAGGCTTTAGTTTTCAAATGTCTAATTGAAATTCCCTTTTAAAGAATTTCTGAGCACATGTTCATGTCACTATAAAGAAGATTTTACAAAGAAAAAAAAGAAAAGAAAAGAAAGACCTTGTCCACAAGGAACTTAGGAGGCAAAGTGCAGATACACTTGTAGCTGTAATATCTATTAAGGCAGAAATATGCAGAGATGAGAGGACAAAGAATTCAGGTACGAAATCAGGAAAGGCTTTTGAACTAGGTGGCTGCCTTTCACCACCTCGGATTTGGGGTTCTTTTTTTTTTTTTTTTTTTTTTTTTTTTAAGATTTTATTTATTTGTCAGAGAGAGGGAGAGAAAGCGAGCACAGGCAGACAGAATGGCAGGCAGAGGCAGAGGGAGAAGCAGGCTCCCTGCCGAGCAAGGAGCCCGATGTGTGCTGGGATCATGACCTGAGCCGAAGGCAGCTGCTTAACCAACTGAGCCACCCAGGCGTCCCCGGATTTGGGGTTCTGATACAGCAGTCCGATAATGAATCCCCCAGCCATGCCCGAGGGCCCTCGATGTTTTCTGTCCCATCCTCTTGTTACCTCCTCTGCGGGTCTTTTAAGACACAGCTGTGTTGTTGAGCAGGGGCTGGGCTGGGGCTCGCTCTGCCCAGGGCCTCAGCTCCGTCCACATGTCAGTCCTTTGCTGGCCTGGAATGTGGTTGCAACGGTGAGGCTGGTCATAAGGCAGACTTGCTGAGGGTGCGTGGTCCAGGCTCTGTGTGAACACTGGCGCTCAGGTGTCTGCCTGGGAGTTGAGGATGCCCCCAGCCTTGCAGCAGTGACATGGTCTCATGCCAGCTTTGCTGGTCATCGCTGGAGCCGAGACCACGCATTGCCCCACGGAGAGCGGCAAGGGCCCCTTGTTTCACTCCAGCCACCGGGGTGAATTTTATGCAGTGACCAGGCAGAAACTGGTAGAATCCAGACGGACCTGCTTCCTGATTTGAGTAGGAATCTGCTCAAAGGTAGAAAGCTGGAATTCTTTATGAAGTAGGGGAGAGACGGTTGTAAGAATGATTTGTTCTTGAATTTAATGGCTGATAATGGGATTGATAAGCCTGTTCTTTTTTCCCCCGTTTAGCCTTTGGAGACTCGCCTGATTTCAGAGACCGTATCTGTTTGCAAACCAGAGCAAGTGGCCAAACAAATTGTTAAAGACGCCATAGTAAGTACAATTCTTGTTTTCTTTCTTAATGGTTGTAGCACTAGATTTCTGAAAAGAAATAGTGTGTTTGTCCCAGAGCTTATTTCACAACATAAATTACTGTGTCTTTCTGGTCTGCTTCATATGTAATGTTGGACTCTGGTCTTCTTCCCTGAGATACTTTATCGATTCCATGTTGATTCGGAGGCTCCTAGAAACTAATTATACATTTAACCTTAGGAACGGATTGATGACTAAGGATGCCGGGGAACTACGGTTCTCTCAGAAGAACACAAGACTTCCTGTGCGTGTAAATGGTGTGTCCTAGATCCTGTCAGGGGCCTGCTGCCTTCTTGTGGCTTTCCCACAGCACTTGACGTTAAAAGATTGGTTTTAGGCACTTTATTAAATGCTGGACTTGTTGATGAAGGATTTTTTTTTCTTTGACCTTCCTGCTTCCCGGGATCATTTTTGCAAATGTTCACTGACAAGGCTGTGTGCCCAGGCCCACTGGGGCACCATCCTGTCCCCCACTTATGAGCATCCAGGCTATGAGCTTATCTGGAGTCAAAAGTGGTATCTGTGGAAACCACGTGCCTGCCATTTTGTGGAACCCACAAACAAGCCCCACAGCCTTCTGATGACATCCTGTGAACCTGCCCCCAACACAACATGCACTAATGAGGGGTGTCGGTGAGCGTTAGGTCTACACTGCAGGTAGGAAGTTTGAGGACCCTCGGAATGAGATGTCAGTGAGCCATGCAGCTGCCGTGAGGCCCGCACGTGCTGCTTAGCTCGGGCGAGGACTGAGTGGGATTCAGGAGACACCGGCTCTGGGGAGATACACACACTCGCTGGAAGCACCGGGCGCCGCCTGTGTTCAGAGGCCTAGAAAGACGGTCCTGGAGGGTGAGGGTTGTGTTTCCTGATTCCCCCAGATCAGAACAAACACACTCAGGGTTTTCAGTGATCCGAAGTAGCTGTTTGTATCTCGGTAGGATTCGTCTAGTCAGGGGTTTTCAAACTTCATTTCTTGACCACTTTACACACGAAACTGGTGACAGGCCCAGAGATGTCTTTCCACGTGTGTGTTTATCCATGGTGGCCATGTGAGAAGTTGAAACTGCATAATCTTTTTTTTTAAGATTTTATATATATATTTGAGGGAGAGAGAGATAGCACAAGGAGGGGGAGCAACAGGCAGAGGCAGAGGGAGAAGCAGGCTCCCCAGTGAGCAGGGAGTCCAATGCGGGACTTGATCCCAGGACCCTAGGATCATGACCTGAGCCAAAGGCAGATGCTCAACCAACTGAGCCACGTTGGTGCCCCAAAACTGCATGATCTAAAAAAAATATTTACTTATTAATCCATTTAAAATAGCCACAGTACGGGGCGCCTGGGTGGCTCAGTGGGTTAAGCTGCTGCCTTCGGCTCAGGTCATGGTCTCAGGGTCCTGGGATCGAGTCCCACATCAGGCTCTCTGCTCAGCAGGGAGCCTGCTTCCTCCTCTCTCTCTGCCTGCCTCTCTGCCTGCTTGTGATCTCTCTCTGTCAAATAAATAAATAAAATCTTTAAAAAAATAAAATAAAATAGCCACAGTAAACCTATTACACTTTAATGGGATCTTTCTACAATAGTAATTTTCCAAGACAAAACTTCATTGAGAAGAGTGCCTTTGTATTACATTTCACCAGTCTTTTTAATGTTTGTGTTAATTGAAGACAGCTGGATTCCCATTGCTGCTTCCACATTCAGTCAGCTGTCATCTGTTTTTTGGAGTGAAGGATATAAAGAAAATCTGCCCTTAGACAGATAAGTAGTTAGGAAAGGGAGGGATATTTAATGGACTTTTCAGATAACTGTGGACGTTCTTCTTTGATATTAAACCCAAACTGGGTGAATAATAGTTTCTTAAAGGTTAATTACCGTGTGGAATTGGAAACTACATTAATGAACTGTTTTGTTCTCTGTTACATTAAATTCCATTGGTCTTTGCACTCTGCATGTTTTGTACCCATTCATGATTTTGTAACATTATGCATTAGTCATTTGGAAAATATGGGTTCACTGAGTTATCAGAAAAATTGTATCCATTCATATTACTGCTGGTCTGATCATGAAAGTCTACATATTACAAAGCTGACAATCTCACAGTGGCAGATAGGTTTTCACAAGTCTTAATTTTTTCCTTGAAAGCTCAGATTTTTAACACTGACTATAAAGGCTGCCAATTCTCCTTGAAGTGACAGGCTCATTTTATTCATTTTCCACAAAATGTCTTCCAAATACCCAAGTCTGAATAACCGTAGGTTAAGTTTCATAACTTAAACAGTGGGAGGAGGGCCTTTCTGCAGGGCAGCTGTCCACCTTGGGGACGGAACCCAGTACAAGGCACTGGGTGTGTATTCTCTTTTTGACACCCAGAGTATTAAGAAGACTTGCCCATTAGAGTGGAGATTTAATAAAATGATTAATTTTATTGCTCTATCAAGAACACTTTAGAGCAAAACTGACCTTTTAAAATCTTTGAAAGATTTTTAAAAAATTCCCTTTACTTATCGCTGCAAGTGTGTGTGGCCATGGTGGGGTGCCGCTCCTGTGATTGGTGCTAATGAGGCAGCCGTTTTGCCCATCAGTGCAAATGTCAGTGAAAAGGCAGTTAAGGTCTTAGTATTATTACGACAGTCATTTTGTCCTCCTGGGTCCCCTGAAAGGGTCTCAGGACCCCCAGCCATTCTTGGACCTACATTTTGAGAATGCCCTGCGTAGCCATTCTGGCCCATCGGCTGAGGCCACATTCGTTTACAAGCTTTGACATAGCTTGTTACCCTCTCATGCTGCCTAAAGTGGACACGCTTCATTGTTTCTGCTTTTTTAATTTAATTTAATTAATTAATTAATTAATTTTTTGAGAGAGAGTGTGCAGGTGTGCTCTGATGCGAGCAAGCAGGGGCGAGGCAGAGGGAGAGGGAGAGAGAGAACCTTAAGCGGGTTCGTCTCCCAGTGTGTCGCCCCACGCGGGGCTTAGGCTCACGACCCTGAGATCCTGACCTGAGCTCAGATCGGAAGTTGGATGCCCAACTGCCTGAGCCACTCAGGCGCCCCGCACACTTCATGGTCTCTGATGTGCTGATTCCTTTCCTGGTTATGACTGTTGCCTCTTTTCTCCTCCTTCTGTTTCAGCAAGGGAATTTTAACAGCTCCATTGGCTCCGACGGGTACATGCTGTCGTCCCTGACCTGTGGAATGGCTCCGGTAACTTCTATTACTGAAGGGCTCCAGCAGGTGAGCTGTGCTTGTAACCAGGCAGACGGACAGACAGACACACAGTGCCTCTCGTTAAAACCCAGTGAGCAAAGGCTAATAGAAGACTTGGCCACTTTATCTGCGGGTGTGAAGTTGATTCTCTTGCTGTGGCCGCGATGAGAAAGTAGGACATAGTGAAGGGCAGCAGCTGAGGGGTTCAGAGAGGGGAGAAGTGTCCTGTGCTCTGGCCCCGCGGAGGTAGAGGGGTACGCCGTCTCTGCTCTCGGGGCGTTCACTCGGGTTCTCTTGTGAGAACCGCAGGTATTTACGGTAGAGTGAGGTAGGGGACCGGGCATCAGACCAGAACCCCCCTTCCAGAGGAGTCAGGTCACAGGCAGCCATGCTCAGGGAGGTACAAGTCAAGGGTTCACCGCAGACCGTCCTCTCACCCACGCTCTGGCTCATCCAGCCACCGAGAAGTGAGCCGCTCGTCGGTGCGCCCGGTGCCGTGTCGGCTGCTGCAGACTCGGGGGGCAGCCTCCGCAGCCTCTGGGCTCACGGTCTAGTGGGAGCGACGGGCAGAGGTGATGCGCATGCAGCGTGACAGGACCAGAGCAGTCCCCGAGGGCTGGCTCTGTGCGGCCCTGATGAGGGCTGGCGGAGCGCAGGCGGAGGGCCGGGAGGCTGCCTGGAGGGGCGCTGCCCGCACTGTTGGGGAGTTTATGACCAAGTCCTGAGCTTTGTGTGGTCGGCCGTGTCCAGACTGGACAGCCGGAGGACTTGGGTGTGGGCTTGCTCCACTCTTCTGTTCCATGACTTTGTTGACTCTCTCTTAGAGGTAGACAGTGTGTTCCGTGTAAGCTCTCCGAGGGCAGCCCCTTACAGCCCGTGCCTGGCACACAGCGGGGGGCCTCAGGTCAGCACGTTCTGTGTGGCCATCTCGTCCCCTCTCCTACTTCCACATGCGTGACGCCCGACAGAAGACTTCAGCCCGTAGCTGTTTCGTCCGCTGCAGTTCTGTATAAATTTCCCTGAGGTGTTTTCCCTGGGCTGCGACCTCCCATCCCCACTTCCACATGCCTGCAGTGAAGCTGTGTTCCCCAGCATGCCGCCCCCACCTCCCCATCACCGAGCCTGTGCTGCCTCTGTGATCGGGGTCCATGTTCATGTCCACTCAAGGCTTGACAAGGAAGCGGTGTCATCCTGGACCCCGTCCTGCCCCTCATGTGAGGGGTCAGGTCTGTCTCTCTTCTGACTCCCCAGCTTTCCCAGCCCCGCTGCTGCTCCCCTGGGTCAGGCCTGGGACACTGCGGTCACCTTTCCGCTTGGGTCTCATGCTCTGAGTCAGACGGTCACCTGGGAGCGTATGGGCCCGTCAAATGTTTCGTGTGGTTCATCTGGTGTGCAGGTTGACATGAAATGGTTTTAAAATTAGATGTCCATGAAAAGTCAGATGTTTCATGGAAAATCAGAAGGCCCGACAGCACACGGTCCGCATTCTCCCCTGACAGTAATCACGGGGACAGGTGGCAGCCACTCCTGTTATACGGGACATGGTCCTGCTCCCCGTGGCCTTACAGCACCCTGTCCCAGGTCCGGGTGCATCCGAGAGCCCTCACATTTCCATGCCCCTTTTTCCAAACCGTATAACCCACCCTGCAGGGCAGCCCTTGGCAGCTCCCGAGGCGCACTGACGTAAAGCTTCCGCTCCATCACGTGGCACAGCCCTCTGACCTTCGACCTTGCTCACCTTCCTACCCCTCCTCCTCTTCCCATGACTTCATGTCTGCCTCCATCCCCAGCCTTCCTCTGTCTGACCGACTTCTAGTCTTCCTTCAGGTCTCACCTTAAGCGTTGCTTTTCCCAGAAAACTCCAAAACTGTTCAATTCCTTAGACTTAACTATTTTAGCATTTTGGTGTGCTGTGTTCTCATTGCTTTTTCTTGATTTTGTTCCTTTCTTTTTTTCTTTTTTTTTTTTTTAATAATAGACTTTATTTTTCAGGGCAGTTTTATGTTGATAGGAAATTTGAGTTGAAATATGGAGTTCCCATACACCCGCCTCTTCCTGAGCCCACAGACTCCCCCGTTACTAGCACCTTGCATTGGCGTGGCACGTCGGCACAGGTGACAGACGTCATTATTAATGGAAGTCCATGGTTTACATTAGGGTTTACTCTTGGTGCAACATGACCTTCTTGCGGGTTTTGACAAGTGTACACTGCCATGGACGTCTGGTGCCACATGTCCACCGTCCCCCTGTATAACATGGAGTCATTTCCCAGCCCACACATTCACCCGTGCTCCTCCTGGTCATCCTTCCCTCCTCCTCCTGAACCCCTGGCAGTCACTGAGCTCGTCACTGTCCCTGTCGTTCTGCCTTTTTCCAGCTTCCCTTTGGTTTTTTCATTTTTCAAAGTTACCCTTACATACCCTTCAGAGGACCGGTGTCTTCAAGGCTCTGTGCGAACAACAGTGGCCCCCCTTTGGCCTTCTCGGACGTAGCCACACTGTTCTGTGGCCTGGGCCTCCACGTGTCCATCTAGAGTGTAAACTTACGTGGCCGCCTCCACGTCTCCCTCCAGAGCATGTCCAGAGTGTAGACTTACGTGGCCGCCTCCACGGATTTCTCAGCTTGGGGTCAGGCATGGGCTTCCACCAAGAAAGAGGAGGATTCAGCTCTTCCTCACGCCCTCTCCCTTCCGTCTACAGCCGCCTCTCCTCCGTTCCCGCCCTCCCTTTTTACTTACATTATGATTCTGGTCAGATCTGTATTTGAGATTATCACTGTTACAGCTACGTCAGTGCTCTTCACAGCTGAACTCCGTATTATACATAATTAATTTTCCTTTCTTGTATAACCTTTTGTTTTCCCTGAAACTGTTATTGGCTTTTTTCTATGTATTAATAATGACAGTCTTCATTTCCTTTCAGAAATATCAGACATTCTATCAGTTTTCCCTTCTGGAAGCAATCCTTCCTGGAGCCTTCTGAGCTACCCGTCAGGACACACTGTCCCATGTCTGGGGTCCCCTCTGCCTGTCATCTGCTTTGGGGGTCCCCTGCCTCCTGTGTCACACGATGTTCCCTTTCTTCATTGACCCCTTAATGTGGCTTTTTTAGTCTTCTAGTGCTTTTCTGAAAAAGGGCCCACGGGAGGTAGCATTTGAGAACTAGTGTATTTGAAAATGGTTTTCTTTGTAGTTCTGTGTCTGGAAAAAAATTCCAGTCAGAGGTGTTGCCGTGAGAGTGTGTGGACAAGAATCCTGGTGGTTAATGGACATCCCCTGTCTCCGCCTAATGCAGTCATTGTCCTCCCCCAGTTGGTCGTCTTTCTAATTATCGAAGAAGCTTGTGGAAGGCAGGCCCTGTGTCTTTCTGCTATGGTGGTAGCACTTAGAATAGGGTCTGACTTTTCTGTTCAGAACATAAGTCTTTTTTTTTTTTTTTTAAAGATTTTATTTATTTGACAGACAGAGATCACAAGTAGACAGAGAAGCTGGCAGAGAGTGGGGGAAACAGGCTCCCTGCTGAGCAGAGAGCCCGATGTGGGGCTCGATCCCAGGACCCTGGGATCATGACCTGAGCCGAAGGCAGAGGCTTTAACCCACTGAGCCACCCAGGCGCCCCTAGGACATAAGTCTTAAACCAGAAAGCCTTGATGACAGTTTGGGTATTGGGGATGCCAGAGTGGATATTCTCTAGCTATTAGAACCCAAGGACTGCTAAGAATACCTAATTTGCTTTTTGTATAATACCTAATTTGCTTTTTGTTTAATTTGAATTGGGCAAACATTCGGCTGTTCTAACTCTGACAGGCACATGCCATCCAAGGGCGCAAAGTGAACAGCTTCTGTCCTCTGTGCTCTCCTGATGCTTACAGAGTTATTTTATTTTATTTTAAAGATTTTATTTATTTGAGAGAAAAAGAAGAGAGAGAGCAGGGAGGAGGGGCCGTGGGAGAGGGAGAAGCAGACTCCCGGCTGAGAGGGAGTCCGACTCGGGGGACGTGGGACTCGATCCCAGGACCCTGAGATATGACCTTAGCCAAAGGCAGACATGTAACCCACGGAGCCACCCAGGCACCCCAGTTCGGGAGTTTTCATCATCCTTGGAGCAGATTAGAAGACATGTCTTCGAAACTCTTTATGGGAGAGGACCTTGAAAGCCGCTGAGGTGAGGTGCGGCCCTGTGCTGTGGGACGAGCTCGGGGTCTCTCTGTGTCTCGCAGGTGGTCACCATGGGCCTCTTCCGCACCATCGCGCTGTTTTACCTTGGAAGCTTCGACAGCATCGTGCGTCGCTGCATGATGCAGAGAGCAAAATCGGAAATTGCAGACAAAACTGACTAATCCGTATCCCTGGGGAAAAGACTGTTTCTAAATAACTGAACAGCTTGCTGCTAAAAGGGACCCGGTTTTTGGCCTACAGACACGTATGTATCGCTTTTGAATATGTGAGATGGGACCAGTGCTCTTCCGAAACCTGGCTGCGGGCGAGGGGAGAGGCGTGCGGCGCGGGTGATGTTATTAACACTATGCAAATACGGAGCAGGAGACCCGTGGTTCTCGGGGGCGGGAGGTGATGACCCTGTGGGAACGAACAGCATGTGAGCAGGGTGAAGACCGTGATTCCAGAATGATCATTTACATGTGTCTGTTTATTCTTTTTTTTCCCCCTCTATTGAGATTAAGTCCAGAAATGTACCTTATGATATATAAGATGCAGCCTTGGGCACTTTTTTTAACCTTCCACGATAGGCAATTTATGGGTTTCTGGGGCTCCCCCCCCACCTTTGGTCTTTTTAACATGGTGTATTTTACTCAAGAGGAGTTTTACACATTGCGGGCAAGTCTGAGTGTGTGATGATGTCCCTGACTCACAGTCTTCTGGTGGCCGCTCGGGGCTTCTCTCTCTCTTTGATCCCATAACAATACAGGGGGATGAGGGAGAGCAGTGCCGGGGAAGGGCAGGGGAGAGAGATTTTCCTGTAGGAAAAATAGTGATTTCTTGTCTTCTTTAGACTCGAATGCGTAGAGCACTTTTTGTTTTTCATTCACGGGGAAAGGCAGACTCCTAAAATGTTTTCTGAAGAGAAATAAAATCTTAGAAGCTTAAAAGTTTACAATTTCTTCAACAGCCACGAGGACGCGGAGCTCACCCATCCCATTAGAGTGTCTTGTCATTCTTCCCGTCTCTCCCTCCTGTTTTCCTGATACTGCTATAATATTTTTATATATAAAAAAAAGACTAGTTGAAGTTTTTTGACTTGACTTTTTAAATTAACTCATGAATTAATTAAAACAGGTGAAAGAAATTAAAAAGCGTGACATTCTTCTGGTAGCATATATGTAGCTTTTACGAAAGGCTGATGATCGTATATTTACATTTTCCTCGTTAAGAGAAAGAAGATAGGACAAGGCCAATTTTGAAGATACTCATTTTCGAAAGAAAATGATCACCCATTCTTTCTGTGACTCCCATTTAATCAGAAAACCGTCTCTGCACACCACGTTAAGGAAGCCCAGTCATCACTCCCACAGCATAAGCCCTGGGATCCTCTCGGCCCCGTGAATGTTGTTTTCACATCACAGGCTCCGTTGCTCAGTTAGTGGATTTCCACAATAAGTGCCTCTCATGGGTTTTGGCCAACATTCCCTGCTTCATCCTGTCACTGTGTGTGCGCCCTACTTAGGGACAGTCCCCTTCATCATAATGCTACGCCTCCTCCTTCTGCACACACAGTGTGCATATACTGTGCATACAAAAGATTAAAGGCCTAAAAATTACAGCGAACCTTTTTTTGCTCTTGAGTTTTTGAACCTCTTGACTTTAAGATGACTTAATTTTTTTAAAGTGAGATATTTAATGGCTTTAATCCTTGGCATCCTTTTAATGAGGATCTGAGAATGGCATATTTTAACACTGACAAAGATCGAAGAAATTATTTAATATAGAAGTTGCTTGGAATGACTTCATTGCAGTTTGTGGGGGTGGGTGGATGCCATAAGAGTTTCATGAATCTCTCTGTCTTCTGTAGCCCTCGTTTGCAAACTACATTAGGTCATACCTCGCAGCCTCTTAAGATAGAATAATGGCTCTGTTTCCCTAATTCGCAGAAAACAGTTACACATTAATGCCTGGCTATTTCTCACTTTTATTTTTTCTGGTGAATGTTCCTTGTTGGCACCTCCAACTGCTGGTCCAGATGAAAATCTAGCCCAAGATGGTGTCTCGTTTAGTATGATTATTGGACCACGTTACTTCCGTAGACGTTGTCCGTGCTTCCTCGTAATCTGTACTGTCACCTCCAGGTAATCTGCTCCCTGAACAAATTTAAGAGCCCCCATTCTGTGGTGGGAGATCCTTTCCTCAAACCTGTTGTAGCTCGGGCATGAAAGAAGATTTTGTGGAGATCATATCATCAAGGAATGGGCTTCTTTGTCAGATGAGTTAAAGGGCCAAAGCTCCGTATCCAAAAAACTTTGAAAACTAAGTTGTTGGGGTTTTTTCCCCCTCTTTTCCTAAATTGGTGCCATTCTTCATTTGATAGTAAAACCTGACTTGAACTGATGTGTTAGAGTTTTGATTTATCCATTTTATGGACTCTTCATTAATTTTTCCCAAAGAAACAATGAGTTTGATTCTAGGTATTGCCCTAGATTCTACGGACACGTTTTGTAATATCCGGCATATGCCCCACATCACCTTTTTACAAATCTAAAAAATTAAGAATTCTGAAATGAGTCTGGCCTGAACAGTTTGGGTAAAGGATTATAGGCATTTAGCGTCACACAAAGATCTGACTTCATCCAAAACATGAAAATATTACAAAGGAAAATTCTATTTTTAATCTTTTTTGGCTCAGTTTTTGTACATTTTTTATACTGACTTGTCTTTTTTTTTTTTTTTTTTTTTGCTTGCTCAGGAGAATTAAAAACAACAACAATAACAACGCACATACACACAAAACCCCCTGAGTCAGATTGTTCAGGAAACTGTTGCCATTTCTTTTTTTTTTTTCTTTTTTTTTTTTTTTTAAAGGGGTCATTGATTCAACACTTTGTACTGTACCCAGAAGTGGGTGTGTCCTACCTGTGGCAGGAGTTTGATTACAATTCTGTTGAAGTGTTGGCTTTCTATTTGTGACCAACTACTGTTTATTGTGTGTGTTGGTTCCGAAGTGGTTGCCTCTGCTGGGCTTGGTTTTACTGTTTTATTATAGTGTATTTGTGAGTATATTTATTTGTAAAACATATTGAATGTCGTTCATCCATAGAAATTCCAAAATATGTTCAAGGACCCTCTATAATTAAAAAGATATAAGATATAACCCCCATTTCTTTTTACAAAAACAAAGTCCAGGAAATTGTTCTTTTCTGTTATTTTTTAAAATTTAATTTTCACAACTGAAAAGAGAAAAAATGAAAAATACTGTCAATAATGGCTTCTTTGCATTAATACTTACATGTGTTCAGTTAGAAATCTGCTGGTTAAACCATATATCACTGATTCTTAGAAGCGAACTTTGGGAGTGCATTTCTAATATTTAGATGATAAAAGCATTTTGGAAATAGTAGCTTCAATTCGAAGAATTGTATGTCTTTGTCTTTCTGGAAGAAGGCAATACCATGATAATTTTTTTTTAACTGAGTTTTATCATCAACAGATATAATTTTATTACCTCATGTTCTAATTTAAACATGTCTCACTCACATGAGGACACTTTTAAATATTCATAGTTTTTGACATACGATGCTTTGTATCTTTCTCATGTCCTTAGTTCTTAGTAACTCAGCTTTAAAAAGTACACTAACCATAACCTTCCATACTCTGGACTAAATCTTGTTTAGTTCAGCGCAGTGACAGCAGATTTGATATTTTGAAGAGGAGATAATAGCTATTATATTTTACACTTGCTTGATGGGACAACTCTAAAGACATTTTTAAACTGTAAGAATGCACTTGGCTATTTTGATATATATTAGAACTTGTGTTTGCTACTTTAGATGCTTTTGTGGCAAAATTGTAACCTAATTTTCATATCTTGTATTTCTGAATCACAACAAAAAAATAAATGGGGAACAAGCTTTACAGATTTGAAAATGTATTTTTTTTTTGAAATTTGTGTTTAAGAGTCATTTAAGCAAAACACAAATCTCTTTCATAATATTATTCTAACCTTGCCTCCTAAACATTGACAGGGTTTGATTTTGATCATTTTTTAGGAACTAATATTTTCAGAGTAAGTTACTTGGCATTCAGAGCGCCTATTCCAAATATGTTCTGTGTTTGTGTGACTCAGATATTGAGTAAAACATGAGTAAAAGGTGGTAGAAAAGAAAAGTGGTAGTAATATTTCTTAATGTAATACATTTCATATAAAAACAAATAGATTTCCCACACTTTAAACCTGCATATACTAACAATGCAATATTTCTTAGGTTCTGAAGAACACAGAAGACTGATATATAAAATAACACACCTTAATAGCCCTGTCTTTAAATGGGAAAATTTGGTTTCTATCGTGGAGAGATTCCTTGGACATCTTGGTTTACAAACTTGAGCATTCTCTAAATTTGAGCATTGTATATACCATAAGCAGCATATGATATCCCTTCTATAATTTTTGTATTTGGATGTTTAAAAAGGAGAAAAATATATATTATGTTCCACTCCTGATTTTACGCCCTTGATTTCCCTCATTCAACATATACTTACTGAGCACGGCAGCCGGGCCCCTGGGGAACCTGCTCTGCGTAAATAGTCGGTCCCTCCCAGGTGGTGAGTACGTTGCTTCTTTCTTCCCTCCTCCCCACTTTCATCTCTCTGAAGGCCCTTACAAGTCTTCCTGGACTTCTTTCTTCAGCTTGGAACCTCTGGATTTTATGCCACAAATGTTTGAGTGTCGGACAGTATTCTAGGCTGGGAAAGATACAGTCCCTGTCCTCCAACAAAACTAGCCCATGGTGGTCACTGTCGTGAGTGCATCACATTGAATTCATCTCAATCATGTGCTGCCCCTCCAGCGGTATGCTTCATAGCCGCCTTACGCGGAGGCACAGGCACAGAGAGGTTAAGTTACTAGTCCACGGTAGCAACTACTAAGTTATGGAGCCCTTATTCAGTTTTCTGCCTATACCCTGTCCTAACCCTCTTCCAGTGGCACGAGGGGGCTCTGAGGACTGCGCAGGGAGGTCAGGCATGGTCTCATGGGTGGGTGGGGGGGTGGTCTGAAGATGAAACTGGAGGAATGAGGATGAATTCCTTCTGAGAAGGTTCGGTGTGTTTCAGGTAGAAGAGCAGATGTGCAAAGGCGAAAGGCACGAGAGATCTTGGTGTATTCCAGAAAGCACAGAGTTAATATGGCTGCAAGAAGGGAACGCATAAGGAAAGGGGGGGTACCCGGGGGGTAGATTTGCACCAGATCAAGCCATGTAGAGGAGTTGCAATGTTAGCCTCTGAAGAACTTTGGGCAGAAATATAAAATGGCCAGATTTGAGTTTTAAAAAGATTATGGTGCCCCTTGAAATTCAGGGGTTGCTGAACCCTGAGCCTTGAGTAAAACCATTGTCGTTAGTTTGGAAGATCCCATATTAGACACATATTATTACGGGTTGAGTTGTGCACCCTCAAAAGATGTCATCAGTGTCTTAACCCCCAGTGCCCGTAAATGTGATCTTACTTGGAAATAGGGTCTTTACCAATATAACTGAGTTAAGATGAGGTTATTCGGTTCCTAATCCAATATGGTTGGCAACCTTACAAGAAGAGAACCCAGAGAGACATGGAAAAGGCCAAGTGACAACAGAGGCAGATCAGAGTCAGGCAGGTACATGCCCAGGCCCCCCAAGGACTGCCAGACACCACCAGAAGCTAGGAAGGGCGAGGAAAGATCTCTCCCTAGAGCCTTCACAGGGAGCCTGGCCCAGCTGCACCTTGATTTTAGACTTCACACTTCCTGAACTGTGGGAAAATAAATTTGTTTCAAGCCACCTGGCTTGTGGTACTTTGTTATGGAAGCTCTAGGAGATAAAAACAGTCACCTCCGTTTCTCTAAACATGTTCATCAATAAGTAATAACCGGGAGACACTGCTCTGTGCCAAATCACGTACAAAAATAAAAGTCATTGCATAGAAGAATGTCAGTTCCTTGCCTATTTCCCCTAACACAATGGTGTTATCCCGTTGTTTGGGTCTGTGTCTGCATTTTGACCCAGTGAGGGCAGTAGCCGTTTGAAAAATGTAACTCCCTGTGCTTATTTCATTTCACTTATAATGCCAAGTCATGGATTTGAAGAGAAAAGAATTGCCAGGAGTATATTTCCTGCCCTTGCCTTTGTGAACCAGAAGGAAACAGGACTTGCCTGCTATCAAATTCACACAGCAGAATGATTCACCTGCAGTTGTGGCCTAGCTGCAAAGGTTGTTGCTTAATTGTTTCAAATATTTTTTGAGGTTTAGGGCCCACCCTACATGAGTTAAGTAGGTTTGTCAGTTAAACCAAAGCCTCTTGGTTTAGATTTGGTGAAAGTGTTTCCTTGCGATGACAAGGATGGTTTGAGAGCACATAGCGGACAAATCGTTTGCCATCAGTCCTATAGCAGAAGACAGGCTCTGGGGCATTAATGCACTGAGAACAGTGTTACTGTTAGTACCGAATGCTAATTGGGAATTAGGATTATAATATTATCCTATAATAATGACCAAAAACAGATGCAACCCATCTGAACGCACATGACACTGTTTAGTGTCAAGAGTTCATAATATCTGAGCTGTGTGGATTATATTGCAATAAAGCTGAAAATGATAATTTAGAAGACATTTGAAACTGGAAATTAGTATTTTGCATTGCTTGTCTGGGAGATGTTTTTTAAGCAGTTCCTTTTTATGCAGCTATGTGACCTCTTTGTTCTTACCCTCTCTGGTCAGTTCATTTCTTTTATGGATGCATTCCACTTTAGTTTGTCTAAATGGCTTGGGGTCGTGTTTTATATTTTTAACTCACCTTATCTATTAGTCATCAGTTCCCTCTCAGTTAATGAATGGGGTTTTTGTATCCCCATTTTAAATAAAAAGTTTAATAGTAAGACTTACTACATGCCTATATATAAAACATGTATGCCCAGATGGGAATAATGTTCCTTTTGAATTTCATAACCCTTGGAAGTGTTTCTATTCGTGATGGACAAAGAGAACTTTCTGAAAGATACTGTTAAACACCAACCAGTAGGTGGCGAAAACTGGCAATAAAAAGCTTTTTGTTTGGCAGACAGGAGAAGAAAGGAAAACACAGGCCTTTCGGGCTCTTGATACAATCTCCCTTCCTTGCATCTTGTTCTTTTCTCTCCCTGGTGCTACCCTACTCCGAGAATCCAGCCAGGCAAAGCTGCCAGCGGGGTAGTCCATTGGCTCTGAAAGGTAGAAGTTGTCTTGCGAAGTGAAAAGTCTATATAATAGTGCCTCCAGGTGGGAGGGTGTTGGAAGGTCTCTGGCAAGGATCTGGGATTCAAACCCAGGACTCCTGGCTGTGGTCAGGTCTCCCTCTACTCCCTCCCCAATACCCAGAGACAGTTACTCCACACACTTCCTACAATACCTGCCCTCACACGTGAGGGTGTAAGCTAATAACCCAATCTGAATGGAGGAATGGTTTCACTCTTTCGATGTGAAGAGAATTCAGAACATTCCTGGGGAATATATAATCTTAGTCCAGAACTACAACGCAGCTCTGTCCTGAGAACGGCTGGGGATGGCCAAGATGCCCATCCCTGAAGGGGTAAGTCTGAGAAAATCTGTCAAGTGAGGCTCTCTGGGAGCAAAGGAGAGGAAAAAAAAAAATAAGGAGGCTTTTCTTTCTCTGGGGATGGGGAATCCCGTTTCCTTCTGGGGACCCCTTTGCAGAAGTACAATCTCTTTTCCAGCTCTGTCCTCTCCTTTCCTCACTCCCATGCTGGCTCACAGAAGCACGAAGGTTTTCAATTCCTCTGAAGTAATTTTGGAGGCCCAAGACAAGCTTCTGAGAAGATTCTTAAACTTCATGCTGAGGCATTAGTATAGGTCTCTACTCTTTCTGTGAGGACATACACCCCAGGTCAGTCTATACCCAATGTTCATCTCCAGGCCAGACCCTGCATCACCACCGCCCACCCCAGCCCCACCATCACCCAGTGCCATGTCTCATGAAAAAGCAGGAAGGAGCATCTTCCTTCGTTCCTTCTTGCTGGGATAAGTTTATACGAGGCACCCATCCCTACTTGCAAGAGGTTGGCATGTTGTTTGGTTGCCTATGATAAATGGGATGGAAATAATTTATGCTTATTTTGCTCAAGAGCACATGCTTTGATTTGAGGCTAGGAACAAGACAAAATAAATGGTGTTGGAACACGTTTGTACATGTTGCCACGCTCATTTGTCACGTTTCTGTGAGCGCTCTAGCCCAGCATCCCTCTCTATCTGTATTTGAGCCCTATCAGGTAAGCTGCTGGGCTTTTTGTATACATTTGTTTTCTTGGCGCTTTATTTGCCAAAGACTTTCTGAGATGATTAAGAAAAAAAGTTAAACAAGCACAACTTGTTTGCCCTCTTGTGCTTTTCTCCTAGGGGCTGTGCAGGCTGATGAATGAAAAGTCTGTGGGCTTGCGTGTGTAATATATTTATGTGTGTGATAGTGTGTGTGTGTACACGCGCGTTCAGATAACTTAAGCTGCAGCCATCTGGCACTGGCTGCTAGGCGACCCCACAGGCCTTGGGAAACCCACCCACCCGGTGTTGGGACCTTTTTCAGGGCCTGAGAGTTACCCGGTAGCCCTCCCGCAGCGCCCAGCCCCAACCTAGTGCCAGTCCTGTCAGGGGCGGAGGCAAAACGTTTACTTAGCCATCTTCCAGCCCTTGACGTCCTCGACTCGCCCCTCACTGGCCCGCTGAGGGCTGTCTGGCCTTGGTCACGGATCGTGTCCCCAGGGTGTGTGTTCCGCCTGCACACCTAGGAAGCACGCTCGAGGCTTCCCTTGCCTCTCTCTCCGCGGGAGGGCCACGCAGAGGTCCCACTGCTCGGGGTCAGCGTGGGCCTAGTCTCCTCCCTGGCAGCTGCCAGGAGCCGGCAACGCGGTGTGTACACGTACACACACGCGCGCGCGCGCACACACGCGTGCACACTCGGTTAAAGGGGTCGAAGCGAATCTCGGCGCGCGCGCACGGGCGCGCGCGCGCGTACTCACACACACACACACACATACACACTCGGTTACAAGGGTGGAAGCGATTCCCGGCGGTTGCGCCCTTGGCGCACCCACCCGGCAGCCGGCCTGCCGGCCGCGTGCAGACCCCGGCCCCTCGCGGGCCCCTGAGAGCGCGCCGGGCCCGCTGCAGGCCCGAGGAGGCCCCCTCGCACACCCACCACGCCGCGGCCGCGCGGGAGGCCTTGCGCCGCCCGCGCCACCCACCGGCCGAGCCCGGCGGGCGGGCGGGCGGAGCGGAGCGGGCCGGGCGGGCGGGGGCGTCCCGGGCGCGCCCTCCCCGGCCGCGGGCCCTGCGCGCCATGTGTCCTCCGCGGGGCGCGCCGCTCCGAGCCCGGCCGCGGCTCCTTTAACCCGGGAAGGGGAGCGGGGCGGAGGGGCGGCGGGGCGGCTCCGAGGAGGGCTCTTTCTTTCTTCTTTTTTTGAATGAACCGTGTGACGTACGCACAGGAAACCAGTCGGTTAGAGAGAATGAAGTAAGAGGCCAGCCCCCACACCCCCCCCCCGCCCCGCGCCCGCCCCCTTCCTCCCCGCCCCCTCCCCCGCCCGCCGCGCTCCCGCCCGCCGCTCTCGGTTTCCCCGCCGAGCCGCCGCCGCCGCCGCCGCCGCCGCCGCTGCCAGCGAAGGTGCCGGGCGCCGGGCCCTCCCCGCCGGCGCGGCCGTCATCGCCCGGAGCGGGTGCGCGGCGGGAGCGCGGAGGGGGCGGCCGCCGCCAGCGCCGCCGCGCAGGAGCAGGAGGAGGAGAAAGGGTGCGCAGCCCGGAGGCGGGGTGCGCCGGTGGGGTGCAGCGGAAGAGGGGGTCCAGGGGGGAGAACTTCGTAGCAGTCATCCTTTTTAGGAAAAGAGGGAAAAAATAAAACCCTCCCCCACCACCTCCTTCTCCCCACCCCTCGCCGCACCACACACAGCGCGGGCTTCTCGCGCTCGGCACCGGCGGGCCGGGCGCGTCCTGCCTTCGTTTATCAAGCAGCTTTTCGGAAAATGCATTTGCCGTTCGGAGTTTAATCAGAAGAGGATTCCTGCCCCGTGCCCGGCTCGTCCGGCGGCCCCCGGTCCCTGTCTGTCTCCCGTGGAGGAGTGAAGCGGTCCCGCGGATAGAGATCCATGTCTGTGCCCGCGCGTGTGTGTGCGTGTGTAAATTGCCGAGAGGGGGAAAATCACAGGACTTCTGCAAATACGGGACTGAAAATTGTAATTCATCTGCCGCCGCCGCTGCCTTTTTTTCCTCGTGCTCTTGAGATCTCCGGTTGGGATTCCTACGGATTGACATTTCTGTGACGGAGAAGTCTGGGAATCAAACTGGAAATTCTCCTAATTTTTTACCCTCCCTCCCCCAACTCCTGATTCATTTGGAAGTTTCAAAGCAGCTATAACTGGAGAGTTCTGAAGATTGATGGAATCTTTGCCTTATGCATTTGTTTTGTTTTCACAAAAAAGGAAACTTGACAGAGGATCATGCTGTCCTTAAAAAATACAAGTAAGTTCTTTGCACAGGAAATTGGTTTAATGTAACTTTCATTGGAAACAATTGAGATTTTAACTTTAAGTGCATTCGAGTAAGTTTAATTTCCAGGCAGTTTAATACATTCTTTTAAGCTGTGTTTCTTGTAGTGTGTATGCCCTGCGTTCTTTCACCCAGTGTATAAAGGAAAATGCACCTGATTTTGACTTAGTTTTCTTTTTGACCTTTCAGCATCGCAGAGGAAGTAGACTGATATTAACAATAATTAATAATAATGTGCCTCATGAAATAAAGATCCGAAAGGAATTTCAGTAAAAATTTCCTGCATCTCATGCCAAGAGGGAAACACCAGAATCAAGTGTTCCGCGTGACTGAAGACACCCCCTCATCCAAGAATGCGAAGCACATCCAATAAAATAGCTGGATTATAACTATTCTTTCTTTCGGGGCCGTGGGGCGGGAGCAGGGGCGAGAGGTGCTGCTGGTACCCGGCTGCTTTTCCTCGGGGGAAGGATGGCGCACGCTGGGAGAACAGGGTATGATAACCGGGAGATAGTGATGAAGTACATCCACTATAAGCTGTCGCAGAGGGGCTACGAGTGGGATGCCGGCGACGCGGGCGCCGCGCCCCCGGGGGCCGCCCCCGCGCCGGGCATCTTCTCCTCCCAGCCGGGGCGCACCCCCGCGCCCGCCAGGACCTCGCCGCCCCCGCCCCCCGCCGCCCTCGCCGCCGCTGCCGCCGCGGGCCCTGCGCTCAGCCCCGTGCCACCTGTGGTCCACCTGACCCTGCGCCAGGCCGGCGACGACTTCTCCCGTCGCTACCGCCGCGACTTCGCGGAGATGTCCAGCCAGCTGCACCTGACGCCCTTCACCGCGAGGGGACGCTTTGCCACGGTGGTGGAGGAGCTCTTCAGGGATGGGGTGAACTGGGGGAGGATTGTGGCCTTCTTTGAGTTCGGTGGGGTCATGTGTGTGGAGAGCGTCAACCGGGAGATGTCGCCCCTGGTGGACAACATCGCCCTATGGATGACTGAGTACCTGAACCGGCACTTGCACACCTGGATCCAGGACAACGGAGGCTGGGTAGGTGCACGTCTGCTTGAGTGTGCGTCTGGGCCGGACGTTGCCAGTCGGGGGGCTGAGAATCCGTGGTTGGAGTGTGGGTGGGCTCCTGGGCCAAGGGCAGGCTGATGAGCCAGGGAAATAAAATCAGGGTGCCTGCTTCCCTCACCCTGCCCCCGCCCCCCATGAAGGTCCAGCTGCCAGACCTATTGTTGATGATTCCTACTGGCCAAAAGTGTTTTCCTTGCTTGCCAGCCGTGGAGGGTTAAAGATCCAGCATTTGCTATCCAGTGGGATCTCGGGATAAATGGTATACTTTCTGGGTTTCTTAGACTGGGGGGTCCAGAAATCCTCCTCCCACCCCCAACCGCGCCACAGCTCATTAGCTAGACTCCAGGCTGGGTTGGCAATCCGCGTGTTAGACAAGTTCCCCTGGGAATTTATTTGCACTACAATTTGGGAACTACCCAGTTAGAAGAACAGACTCCACCAGAGGACCAAGGGCATGCCTTTTCTGACTCACTTGGTAAGATCTACTCTAAGAGGAAATCCAGTGTTGCTCGCTTTCCCTGGATAACCTAGATGTGTTTGTAAAGAGGTAAGTTGGCTTTTGGAAAGTGCACAAACTCCATCCTGTGGCGTGTGCCACATGGTTCCCAGTGGGCATGACTGAGTGTCTTGAAGAACATTGGGCCATGGATACTTTATCTCATCAGTGACATAATTTGTTCTGGTTGCATACTTTGCATTCTATTTCTGTACTAGGTGTATGACTTTAAAGTTTACTGTAATTTTAGTATCTTTTACTTTTCGCCACCTAGAGTCCACATCATTTGGTGGTCTCTGCAGGAAAAACTTGCATCTACAGTATCCGTAGAATGCGTAGACACATTAATTCTCAGCTGTGGATGCTGTCATGCTTTGAGGTTAGTTGTACTGATCGATGCCTGTAGCTTCGAAGAACGTCTGTGCGGTGATTTTTTTTTTTTTCTTCTGGTGCTAGATAGAACTTCCATCACGTTATTATAAAGGTATCGTTTTGTACGATTCTTTGGGGGAGGGGGTCCAGGTCCTAAGACTGAAGAATTGTAATTGAGATCGGCATCTTATATGTAAAATTACCAATTTATGGAAAAGTAAAAGAGAAATCTTGTCTGAAGTTTTTTCAGACTTTTTGTTTTAAGGTGAAGAATTCTTTCTGAAAAAGGATGCAATGCAGTCCTTCCTTGTATTGTCTCTAGGGAGAATTACTGATGTTCTTATTTTATAGGACCTAACAGGACCACAAAGCCTAAAAATGATTACAAATGGATTCAATTTCAAGAAGCACATTACACATTTTACTACAGTTTACAAGCGTGCTAGTATTAAGGCCAAGAAAAAAGAGAAAAAGCCAAGAAAGTAGATGGCTGACATGAAAATCTGATCCTATTTGATCAAAGTTGACAAAATTCTGATGCCACTTTCAGTGGTTTAAAAGGAAAATATCCCCATTTAAATTTCTGACAATTAAAATGCTCCTTGTGAATTGTCTTTTCAAGATCCTATATTGTCAGATCTTTAGTAATTCTGGAAGAATTTACTAAAGGGTAAAAGGATATTTTTGTTAAAAGTTTGGTTAAGTAGGTGGTTTTATTTTTAACCACCGTAACCAAAAAGGTAGAGAGTTCCAGACTCCCAAAAGAATCTTTTTAAAACCAGCATAAAACTTAAGTTGACAGTTCATATTTTTATGAAAAAAAAATTTCAAAATTTTCTTTCTAGTTGAAAGAAATCCAAGGTGGTAACTCTCATCTGTTAAGAAATTTAATGAAAAGCGAGGCAACAGACATGCTTCTGATAGAAATTAAGATAGAACCGTGGCCTTTGTTTTGTTGCATTTTACTATGTTAACATCTCATGCAGTTGAGTTTACCTTTTAAGTAAAGGCTCACTTTTAACTCCTTTCGAAATAGAGTCTTCATAGTAGAGCCTGTCTCTCTGGTCAACAGGTATTTGAGATTGATAAACGTCGAGGCTGTATTTTATGATGCCAAACCACAATGACATACCGTAGAACATGATTAAAAAAAAGTTTTTTTGACAAAACCTTTCAGAGTAAACATAAATCATACAGAGGCACAAATAGCTGATGGTAAAATGTGTCGTTTTCAGAACAACATGTTGATGGATGACTGTATAGGAAAACAAAGGAATTTGGCCCAAAAAAGCAGGTATCAGGAAATGTAATAAGTGGATACTTTAGAATCAGAGTGGTAGTATTTGAGAGTTACAAATGCTTTACCTATCCTTTCAAATGGGCATGACTAATTAAATGTCTGGTTTAGGCATATGGCAAACAGACAGATTCTCCACACCCCCCCGAAATTTGCACCAATCAGAGTTGCGCCCTTAATACTGTATTGTGTCTTACAGTGTTACGTACTCAGAATACCCATTGTCAAATGTCAGAAGAGAGCTAGTACATTCTTCCGACTTTTGACAATGACTTGTGTGGCTTCTAGGACTCAGTGGATCAGACTGCACGTAGAATAATGGGCATTTCGGATCTGAAGTCACTTTTTGTCTTTGCTGCTATTGATGCAAAATCAGCCTTCTGAGGTTAAGGAAAACTGTTTGTATTCTGCGTTCCATAGCTTGGAGAAAGTGTCTTGGGAGGAGAGGCATCTGAGACATAGCCCCAGAAGCTTACAAATTAAATAAAGACTAAAGAAGAAATTGGGTTAAAACAGAGTGTAGCTTTATTCCTAAGTTTGAATAAGACATTGTGCGAGAAGCAGGACAGAGGGAGTGCAAGGCACCATTAGTTCTAGGAAATGTCTGAGACCCCGCTACTCCAAGTGGGGTTCACAGACCATCACCTGGGAGCTTCTTAGAGATGCAGCTTCTCAGGTTCCACCCCATAGCCAATGAGTCTGAACCTGTGGTTCTCGCGAGATCCGCGTTGTCAAATGCACATAAAAATTAGAGATGTTGACTATTATCTACCATTGGTTCCTGGGGCCATCTTTTAGGAAGAATGACAGTGTGGGATGGATCTTCCACTGTCCCATTCCAGCAGCCTCCCGGGTTTCTAGTATTACCTAGAACACTGAGTATTCCCAGATGTCCACTAGTGTGATCTGATCCTTGGATGAGATACCCTGGAATGAAAGAAAGGAGATTAATTATCATAAGCTCCCATCTTCTCAAGACTGTTTTTCATGGTAGCTATACAGTTTGCATTGGCATTACTGATCCCAATAAAATAAGTGACAATAAGTAAAGTAAAATACAATAAGTAAAAATAAGTAAGCCCTTCTATTCCAATTAAAGGCAGGGGATTTCTCTCTTTTGATAGCTCCATTAGTTATTATTTTAACCCTAGTAACATGGTTTGAGTTCTGTGGATGCGTTGACTAAGATTGCTTCAAGCCGAAGGGGCTCTTGGAGGGGAAGTGTCGAGATAAGGGCACTTTGACCATGAGTGAGGTTGATAGCTCCCTCCAGGCCGAGGACATTCAGCTTCATGTCTCATAAGAGAGTGAGGTGTGGGCTACTAAAAGAAAGAGAAGGCTTAAATGGGAGATTAGCTTCATTCTGTTGATGAGATGGTGGCGTGACTTTTCTTTTTCCTTTTTTTTTTTTTTTTTTTTTTTTTTTTTTTGGTCTTTTAGTCTTGGTGGTTTAGGAAGACAGGAACTTACTTCTCCACATCCAGTAGAGGTTAGCTTCCTTTTTATTAGTTGGTCGGCAAGCAGTTTCTATCTTCTGTTGGCAGTCCAGATCCACCAAAACACTTAACTAGAAAGCAGTGCCATTCTCATGCCAGTGTAGGAAATAAGTGAAAAAGCATTATTTTCCTGGCAGCCAAGTATCAGCTGCTTATGGCCAATTTTGGCAGCGAAATGTTAGGGATTAAAAATAGTCTGAAGATGGTCCAGTCTTAAGATATTTAATGATGAACTTTCCTTGGGAAAGTGCATCTTTCTCCCTGCTAAGGACCACGTGACTCCCTGCAATAATTTATTCTGTAGGAAAAAAACTACATGGTCGCCCCTGGAGTTTGCAAGTCACGTGCTGTTGAGTGATTGTATTTGTGGACCTTTGTAAAATTTTATAGTTCCCTTAGTTCCCTTTTCTGTCATAGGGCTTTCCTTGCTGTTCAATGTCTGTTGCAAACATGGCTTTCTTTTGTGCGTCCTGTTACTTTCAGCTGTGCTTTCTAGTGAGAACTGATTGATCTTTTTAACAGTCCTTAATTGACCTGGTACATTTCAGGTTGTTTAAATGCACAGAATGCCAGGTAACAAAAGCCACAAGTTGTTGTTTTTAAAAGCAAACTCTCAGAGTTTTTCCTGAACCTTGTTTCTAGTCCTAGTTGGTTTTTTGGAGGAAGAGTAAACTCACTCAGAAAGCAGGTGTGTGGGTGCTGTGTATATGACTAGTGGTCCTGCTCAGCTGTCCCCATGCCCATTTTTGAGGTCGCTCATCGTGTCTTAGCAATAGTCACGCAAACCAGTATCTCAGCTCAAGTGCAATTGTGCTAGAAAAACAACACTGTCTTTGTCATGTACAAGTAGAAAGGTCCCCCCCCACCCCGCCCCGCCCTGAGATAGATTGTATTTGAGGTTCAAAGGTTCTGTTAAGCCTTTTTAAGGTAATCTAATATCATCACCTTATTCAGTCATAGCTGTAACCTTACAAGCTGGCCACCCCTTCCCCCAGCTACATACAGGAGACCACTCCATGAATTTATTTCACTAGGAAGCTTTTCTTTTTCATTTTTCTTGGTTTGATTCAAACAGTGTTAGTGCTTGACATAGAAAGAGAATTAACGATGAAAATCATCCAAGGACTGAGACAACTTTTTGACAGATGTGATTGCCAGTCTTCATGTACCTGGCCCTGGGTTAGGTTGGGGACACAGGAAAGACAGCTTTTACCCCTGCGTTGGGTGACCTCATGGGCTAGTGTCATAGGTGTCTAAGTGAACTCATAGTTACACGCAACCCTATTAGCATGATCCTAGAGGCTCAGATATAGAGAGAAAAAGAAAAAAAAACCCAAGTATGTATTATTTTGCATACACTTCTATCTTTGTCTAAAAAAGTTACTTCTAACCATATGGCGGTTCATGTGTGCATTAGTTCTGATTTAAATAGCAGGAGAAATCTAGGTAATTTAAAAAACACTGTACGTTACAAACACACACTTAAGAGAACTGAAAGGCCAGGGGAGTTCCCTTGTTAAATATTTACCCATTAAACACCCTTAATACACATTAAGAAGACTTAATAAACACCTGTCTTCAATTTTTAAGGTATTTCAGTAATTCTTTGTATTTAAAAGACAATCAAGGCTTTGAATAGGGTGATTAGACTAACTTAATTTGAAGAACTGCCTCTCTTAAATCATCCTTGTATGCAGAAAAATACAAGTTGATTTTGAACAGAACATGGCTCTTCCTTTGGCAGAGATTTAAAAAAAAAAAAAGCTTTTGTTTTCTTTTGTTTTAGGTTATAGTACTGTTCCCTTTATTAAGAGGCTTCTCTTCCAAAATCTGTTTATAGAAATTTCTAGTCCATTGTAGCGTTTGTGGTCCCGAAAGGCAGGTCTTGTACTGTCTAACTGCTTGCACTCGTGGTCCTCCTTTAAGTGGAAGATTGTAAAACTTTTGAAATTACAACCAAGCCTTTTTCCTTCACCAATTTGTTCTGATATATGCTCCACTCCATAGTGCTGACACTGTTTCTCTGCTTTTTACTTGCCAGACAACAGAAGGACAGACAGCTGTCCTTCAGTAAGAATAATGATTGCATGACTGTTTCTAGCTCTTTCTCATGGGGACCCTGCCCCAGGACTGTCCCCTAGCTGCCCATCATCCCACCCCTGGGAAACCTCCAGGATGTAGCTCCTGTGCCTTCCTGGCACACACAGGGTAGGAGTCACCTGAAGCAAAGAATGTTCAGCCTGCATTCCAGCAAGAGGGATCTGAAGAGGGCTGTGGCCGGAGCTGGAGTATAACCTCGACTTCAGTCTTGCTGCCGGGAGCAGGGCAAGGCACAATTCTGTCCACAGAAGGTGACACTTTTTCCTCAAAGATGTTGAATTCCAGCCACTCTGGGGAGTGGGGGGGAGATAGAATCCTCCAGCAGAACTTTTGCTTGCTCGGGTCTCTGCAGTGTGAGATTAGAGGGGTTATTCCCTGGCCATAGAGAAGTTTTGACTAACTTAATTAAAATAGCTTCTACTCAAGACCACTTCCTCACCCGCCCCTTAAACGTGTTTGGAAAGGAACGTCCCTGCTATGCTGGGGTGACTCTTTGTAGCGATGTACTGAGAGCTACTTGGGTGATTTTTCTTGGGGGATTGACAGGATTCTGTGAGAAACTTCTCGACAGAATGGGGACCTCTCTTCTCCGTGACACACGGAACACGCACTTCCCTGGGAAACTGTTTGGAAAATCTGTGTTTTCATCCTGCTCCTTGTTTTGCCTTCAGAATGTCAGGGATAGAGCCATATTCCATTTTTAGTTAATAATCAGCTCATCGGCTCTCTGGGGCTTCAACATAATGAGTCAGAAGCTTATGACTGACCCCAGTCTCCTCTTTTCCTCTGCCTCCTGAAAACAACCCGAGGACCCACGACGTCAAGTGAAGCTTTAATATCTCAAGGGAGATTTTTCCATCGAGGCCAGTACAGCTTTCTCGTGACAGTTCCAATTACTGTATTTCTCTCTTTTTAACTATCTTTTCTTAAGCTGAGGAAGTATCGGGAGTTTGCGACTTTTAATGCTTGGAGCACCGAACAAAGGATCAGTGGTGCAGGCTGTCTCTTCTGGACTATCTCCACCGCTTCTGGGCAGAGGACGAAGATGGCTTTAGCGGGCAGCACCGTGAATGTTGTATCTGTGTAGTGACCCTGAAATTGAACTGCAGCCTGCTAGGCCACTTAGGTGCATTTGAATTTTCCAGGAGAATCTGGGACAGATACTTAGTCCTCTTCATTCACTCCCTATTTGCTGTATGTATTACCCTCTCGCAATTAGAATAGGAATAAAATTAACTGCAAATTATATGCTCAGCTTCAGAGATTGATATTTCATTCTACTAAAGGAAAAAAAAAAAGGCAAGCCCATAAATGATGCCCTTTTGCACTTCTGAGTCTAAAATTTCAGGGCTTCCCCCTAGTCATTTCCCTTGTGAATTCCTGCTAGCATCTCTCTCCCTCTGTCTCTCTTTCATTTTAACACTGAATGCTTTTAGAGGTGGTTTTGAGTTTTTGTAATAACAAAATTGTAAGTATAGTGAGGCAGAGCCCCTTATTAAATATTAAAGTAACAGTATAAGAAGAAAAGAGTATGAAGAAGTCTTATCAGAACAAATGAGCAGTCGTTCACAGAATTTAACTCACGAAAGGCAGGGATGGAAATGAAAAGAGTAATGAAGCTCTTGTGATTTTGCATGATCATATACATTAATATATTTTTTTCATTGAAAACCCGTTAACTGAGGGTCTGCTATGTGCAAGGCTCTATGCCAGGTGTTTTAGTTGAGTAAAAAAGTGTGTAAGATCAACTTTGTCTTCAAGGAGCTTGCCTAAAAAGATGTAAGTTGCTGTAATCTTTGCCACTCTTTAATGGATGGAGAGATCGGGTCCAGCAGGAAGGGGACCTGGAGGAGTTTCATGCAGGAGGTGGTCAATAGAGGTACGGGGAGGAGGCATTTTAGATAACTGGACTGGAGAAGTCAGAGCAGACAGGAATGGATGAAGCCTAATGGGACAATATTGCAAACAGTAAAGAGTCTGACTTGGTTGGGACGCAGAGCTCCCTCATGAGATATGACTGGGTCCTAAGTTGAGACGTTTAAATAAATTTGGTGAAGTGTAAATAAACATGGTAGACATTAAAATGAGTATCAAAAGGGTTCTGAGGCAAGGCGGCGTGTGTGGGCTTGCTGAACATTGCTGGACAGTGAGAGACCGGGTAAGGGGTTTGAACCACGGTGGCAGAGTGGGGAACGGAACCGACGGCGCCAGAGGTGGGCGGCAGTGCTGAAGGGGAGGCAGAGGACTCACAACAGGTGGAAGAAGCAGAAGACTCAAGTCTGAAACCTGGCTCATTCAAAAAGTGTTATTGTCCTCAAGAGAAAGAGGAAAGATAAGAACAGTTGCTGTTTTGGGGGGGTAAATGTGATGAAGTTAATTTTGGACATTTTCAGCTTGAGTTTCCAGTAGGATATCCAAGTGGAGATGCCCATTAGCAGTTAGCCTTGAGGATCTGGGGCTCAAGAGAGAATCTGGGGAAGGCTACGATATGCTATTTTCCCCCCAAGCCAGGTAGATTTCCCACTTCCTTCCTGCATTTCCAGAAGTGGTCCTAACTGCCCCTGCTGATTCTATACTGCTTTTCCCCAAAAGTCCTCTACAGACTTCTGTGGATTAGATGGAGGTGATTAATGTGGGGTTGGCTTTCCACTACCAGTTTACGTACTTAAACAGTAATTCAACTTGAGTCAAATTAATGTTGTCCCAATATCCTAATAATAATCCCCATTTGTGCAGATCTTATACAATCAAAGTGTTCTCCTTCATTGGGTACTTCATTATTTAGAAAAATATTTCTCCTATCCTATTTAACTGGCACCTAGCAGAGTAGATCATAAGTATGTACAGTAGCTGTTTATTGAATGAATGAATAAAAGATTATGGAAGAGGCCCTTTGAGCATCTAACTCATCCCAACCAACTAATGTTCTCCTACTTTCCTTAACTGTGGAGTGTGTCTGTGTTCCAAGTGTCCCCACGTCACAGATTTAATAGAAATGAGAAAAAGGAAAACACCTGTGGAGTATTTTGATTTCAACACTTATCACTGAATTGAAAAAGTCTGTCATTCATACTTGAAGAGAAGTCTCGATTTACATTAAATGTATTTTAAAATTTAAATAGAAAATAATCTACATTAAACATTCAACTTCAATAGAAGTCTTTAACGCTAATATTAGACACTAGGCTGTGGGTTGTCACCTTAGATCTGTTTATACAAAGAGGGCACAGAGCCTCTACATATGTGCTTAGCTACTCTCAGTCCCGTGGTTCCAATCTCAAGCCCAGGAGAAGCCTTAATGGCTGAGATTTTCATCTCCTTATCATTGAAGAAATCAGGGCTCGTCCAGGGTTCTCACAGTGGGTACAAGGTGGTTTCCTCCCTCCCCTAATTAGTGTCGTAGCTCCAATATAAAAGAACTACAGCATAGAAGTCACGGCGATAAATGAGCCCTTAGTTCTTCTCCCACACGAAAACAAGCCGCCCGTCGAAGGTGGCAGTCAGTCGAGCTCAGTGTTCCCAGAGGTGAGAGAGCCTAAGATTTTACCTCTCCAGACACAGACCAGCAAGAACACCACCAGGGGCGTCCTGGATAAAAACCACTGGCCTGGCAGCTTTAGACTCAATGCTCTGTATTGCTTGAAGCCGGAATCACTGCCTCTCTGTGGTTTTAAGAACTGGAGGAATTTTGCATTTTAAGAACCCTCATCTCTTGGCACGAAGCAAACTCAAAGTGTTACTGCTCATCCTTTGTCATCTGTTTGAGAAAGATCGTATGATTTGTTTACTTGTAATGAAGCTTGACCATACTTCTCCAGGGGCTTTTTAAAAAGAAGGATGTGTCAGCTTGCAGATTTGTCCCCATGAATGAAACCACAAGCAAATTCTCTCTCCCTCCCCTCCCCCTCTCGTTTCTTTAGTGACCATCTGTGCATTATGTTACCATTGCCAGACCCTCTTCAAGTGGCTTATCTATGAGTGAATTCAGAAACTTCAAATTATAAAGGACACCCAGATAATTGGCCTGTTCTCCCAAGGATCTGTCCCCCGTGCTGCTGCCAGATTCCTTCTTAATGAACACATCGAGTGACAGTGGGATTCTTGAGCTTGTCCGCATCCGTGAGAAAATGAGCTTCCCTGCTTTGTAACAGCTTGTGGCTCGGGGAAAAAAAATGACAGCCATTGCACAAGTCTCCTTTGAAAGTCGTCTTCTTTCCCATAAATGATACTTTGAGAACACACTTAAGGGGTTATTAGTTTTCTATTTCATGCTTGGCCTGTGTGTGAGAATAACACCAGCTGTCACTGCAAATCAGTAGCTAAACACGCTTTGTCTGGTTAATGTGAACATTTAATATTTGGCTCAATTAAAAATTAACTGATGAAAGTACATGTCAAACGGAAACTGAAAATACCTTTGGAAGGAATATTGAAAGGGCATGGCCAATGAGGAAATTAGTGCTTTTAAAACGTGGGGACTTGGGGGAAACTTAATATGAGTCGAGACCCTTGCCTCTTCCTCAGGACCTCGCTACCTGTTTGACTCAGCACGGTACTGGAAAGGATGTCCTCATTCTGACAATGTAGGACCCAGCGGCATTTCTGTATTTTCTAGAGAATAACTAGGGTGTTTTGTTTTGTTCCGTTTTATGCTGAATGATACAATGAAAGCAAACGGAACAAGGGATCATTTATTCATTTGTTCCACTTTTTTTTTTTTTTTAAATGGAGCACGTGGTTAGGCCAGGCCCTGGGAAAGTGGGAGTGCTCCCAGTTTGTGGGGTGGAGATCATCACCCCGATGATGTGGAGCCTCGAGAGAGCCAGGAGAGAAGATCGACAACCACAGCAGTGGCACTTTAATTAGAGTCCAGGAAGTCTTCCCACCCAGGAGAGGGGGCTGGAGCCTGAAGGAGGAGCCGGAGCTAACCTAGAGGCGTGGGAAGGAGGAGCGAAGTGTGGCCAGCGGGAAGAACCTGGGGAACAAAGGTCAGGGACGCCAAGAGCCGGTGGCAGGCAGGCGGGCTGCTGGCCGGCGGGAGTCCAGCTGGGCTGGAGCGAGGGAGGCGAGCAAGGGGGCAGATCAGAGCCGGCAATGCGGGAGTGGCACCGGGGAAGGGTTTATTCTAGAAAGGTCCTACCTTGGGACGCCTGGGTGGCTCAGTTGGTTAAGCAGCTGCCTTCGGCTCAGGTCATGATCCCAGCGTCCTGGGATCGAGTCCCACATCGGGCTCCTTGCTCAGCAGGGAGCCTGCTTCTCCCTCTGCCTCTGCCTGCCATTCTGTCTGCCTGTGTTCGCTCTCTCCCCCTCTCTCTCTCTGATAAATAAATAAAATCTTTAAAAAAAAAAGAAAAGAAAAGAAAGGTCCTGCCTTGACATGAGACAGGGAGAAGCTGGCTCAGCAAATGAGCTGAAGACCTGTACCTGACCTGGACGAACGGTGGTAGGGACAGCAAGAAGCGGGTAGCTTTAAGCAATGATTAGGACTAGAACGGACTGATTTTTATTTAGGAAGATAGAGTGATGGACTGAATGCTTCAGAACATGGCCCATTTCTCCTTCAATTACAGTGCTCTTTTTCCATAATCATTTTGAAAAGAATATGGTCCTCGTCGTAGTAGATACATGAAAATATATGTTTTTCTTATTTCCCATTTGTTTCAGTTAACCCTGCCTGACTGGAAATTTTATTTTGTTAGGAGTCTCCTTGTAATAAATCGTCATTAATAACCAGTTAACAAAACTATATTTGAAGAAAGAAAGAATTCAGTTTTGAGAGGCAGTTTTCATAGAATCTTCCTCCACATGAAAAAAATCTCAAGAGTGGCATCTCACCTTGACGGAGGATTTTAAAGATTTTATTTATTTATTTGACTGAGATCACAAGTAGGCAGAGAGGCAGGCAGAGAAAGAGGGGAAGCAGGCTCCCCGCTGAGCAGAGAGCCTGATGCTTGGGCTCCATCCCAGGACCCTGAGATCATGACCTGAGCTGAAAGCAGCAGAGGCTTAACCCACTGAGCCACCCAGGCGCCCCTCGACCGAGGATTTTAAAGTTTCCAAGGGAATTTTGTGTCTGTTGGCCCCTTTGGTCTTCATGGCGACCCTAGACCAGGCAGGTGTTATAGTCCCACTTTCTCCGCCCACACCCTTTTTGTCCTCTCTTTGTTCCCATGCAAAGAGAAAGTTCTGGGGAGTTGCGGGGGAGCCAGAAAGGCCAGAGGAGCTGGTACTCGTTCCCAGACTCAGAGTCCAGTGGTTCTGTCCTTACTCTGTGCTGCTTCTCAGGGTCTGTTTTCACAAGGACACCAGATTCCTCAACAGAAACTTAATCCAGTATATCTAATTTTGAAAAGTAGTATCCTCTGCTGCCTTTTACCTCAAAAAAAATGTCAAGGAAATTAAAATGTAGTCTTTTGTTTCAGGTTTCTCTCCCCCCTCCCCCTTTCGATTTGGCTTTTTGAAGGGGGCTTCATGTTTATGGGATGGGCAGAGGGACACCTGACCTCTTGCCTTGTGAGGCCCACACGTCCGCTCACGATGCTGCGGCTGTGCTTGGCGGCCAGGCAGGACTGAGCAGGCAACGCCTCCAAGGGGACAGTGGTGTGAGGGACAGAAGAGTTCTCGAAACTCAGCATGAGGGTTCTGGGACACAGCAGGGCAGGTAGAATTATATGAATGTAGACAATCACTTTGCTTGTTTGGCATCTAACCAGCAATCTGCGTTTTTGTTAACTCCTAAGATTAGCCTCTTTAGGTAAGCAACATAAACTTGGTGATGAAAGCGGTTTCTGAATTTAAAAAGCGGTGGAGCCTTCATCAGCAAGCTCCCGGAGCGTCTAAAGGGCACGTGGCTATGTTAGTTCAACCTCATTTATTCAGCAAATACTGAGAAGAGCGCTGGAGTTGTAGCAGAAGACGTGGCGGTCAAGAGCTGTCCCTCGACCCTCTCGTGAATCCTCCGTTGTGGAAGTTAGCACAGTAAGCAGGCAAATCATTCACCATATAAGGGACTGCAGTATAGCAGAAAGGGGACAGGCTGATAAGAGAGTGTCGATGGGCCTCATTAACTCTTGCGGGAGTCCTGGGGTTCCTCCAGTGGTACCGCAGATCACCCAGAGAGGGTCAATGGCAAAAACACAATGTTCTACTTTAGTATAACAGCCCGTGTGTCAGTTCAAGTGTGGGGTGGGGGTTGCATGCACAATAGAGACTTAGAGAAGACTTTCGTTTTTGGCCAAAATGTTTGGAACGTTTTCCCCCCCTTACCCCTACTGGTCTTTTCATTTCCCACATTTCTGTGTATCACAACGTTGTTCAATGGCTCCGGCCCCAAAAGCCAGGAGGAAGGAAGGAACTGATTTCACCCCACCACATGCCAGACTCTGTGCTTAGTGCTACGGTGGATAGGAGATAATTCAACCCCCATAACCTCTTCTGAGGGTAGGAAGTGGAATTACAGATTGAGGAAGCAGAGGTTTGCAAAATCAAGGAATTTTCCCCAGTAAGAGGCAAAACCAGATCCTTTTTTAGGCAATCCAAGCGGTCATGGATATCCTCTAAAACTTAAGGAATTTTTTTTTTTTTAATGTAAAATAGAAACCTATTAAAAAGTAACACTTGACTGCATGTGACTTTTTGGTTTCTTTTGTGTTTCCTTAGGAAGCCAATTAGTCATCTTTATTTTAGTAAGGAGGAGGTGAAATCTTTCATAACACGAACTTTTAAAAGTTCTTTCATAGTTGAAAAAAAAAAAAAAGAGAAACATTTTGTTTCTGTCTTTCTCCTCTGTTGGCTCCAACAGTCCATGTAAATAGCTTTTGAAAAATAAGTAGTAATCACCGCTTCATACTGGAGACCAGACACCTGATTCTGAAACTGCCCCAGGGGTCAGCGTGTGTGTGTTGGAATAACAAATGTGCAGTGCGTTCCTGGTTCAAGAGAAATGACCTCACTGTCCAATTGTAACCTACCTGATGCCTTAATCAGGAGGTGGGAAAAGTCTGTGGTTTTACCTCTTGGGTCATCCTCAGCCCTCTGCTGTCTTATTTTAGGCATGGCCTTAGTGTTTTTTTCCAGAGTCCAGAGGTGGAATGACATGTTACTCAAGCTTACAAGATGATGATGTATCCCTTTTTTTATATTTAGCTGTAAATTTTATTCTCCTCATAAACAAACCCACTTTCAGCCACCACGGTGTATCAAGGGAGAGTTGTTTCCATCTCCCTTGGTTTAATTTGGATACATTTGACCTAGAACAGCACAGTGTTTCCACAATAACATTTGAACAGGATGCTGTTGGGCTAGTCTGCAGGGTTCAGGGAGTTTTGGAGTGGGCCAGGAAACTACTTTCTTAAAAGAAACCTAAACACTAAGACCTGACAAGATAGGAAACTCTTACTAGACTCCTTATTAAACGTATTTCTGTTTTTCCTTGCTTTCTCATTTCATTAATTTCTGTATCTCTTCGTGTTATTAAACAGTATCGGTTGACTAGTTAACTTAAGTTCATGTGCTAAATGAGTAACTCAAATTCAGAAGGCATAAAATAAAAACAAAATTGTTTGAAGGGGTTTGTTTAAGAAAGCATATGTAAATAAAAAATTAAATTAAACGTGTCTCCCAGGCACAACACGTTTTAATTTTTAGAGTAGAACTTCATGGTATTTCATAAGGAAGCAAAAAAGGAAGGGAAATTATTATTCAGGCAGAGAGACAATAGTAACCTTTTATTTATTGAGACAGAGTTCAAAACCAGGCTCCCCAAACCCTGGGATCTGTGTTTGCTGAACTGAACACCCCACTAGCTATTTCCGCTCTCTTCTGGGGACTAGCCTGCCTTAAAAATGTGGGTCCAATATAATTAAAGTGTTTAATTTATAAGCTATAACCCAACATGATAATGTTTAAAAGTCTGCTTTATGTATTTTTACAAATTCTTAAAATCTCAAGGACTTGAGATAATTAGGACCTTTGTTTTTTAATGGCTTTCTGTGTGACCTCTTAGTGGTAGCAATTGATCTTGGGACAAGAGAGGGGTACATTTGGATTCTGTGCCCAGGACGGGCTCCCTCCTGTCTAGGATGAAGAGGAGAAACCTCTTTCCTTTCTCTGCCTCAGTTGTACCTGCGATGATTTATAATGTTGATGTGGAAACGAAGAGCACTCATTTGTCACCAGGATTGTAATTGGTGGATGAAAAGTCTTTATGACCGCAAAGTCCATTAACACTCTGTTTAGTAATTATGATGATTCTAAACACAACTAAGAACTAGGAAGTAATTTCAGCCCCTGCTATGCACAAGGGTAACACAAAGGTTACACGCCAAAGGTCATACCCATTAGTCATAAGAGCTGGGCCATCATTCTTAACAGAGTTGGGGTGTGTGTGCTGTGTGTGTGTGTGCGCGCGCGTGCGCCTGCAAGTGTGGGCTTGGAGAGAAAGAGACAGATATAGACATACCTGATAGTTACCATTTTAACCATTTTTTAAGTGCATAGCTCAGTGGCATTCCATAAATTCTCAGTGTCGTCCCACCGCCCTCCCCATCCGTTCCAGAACGTTTCCAGCACCCCGAACTGAAACTGACTCCGTTAGACACAAACTCCCCATTCCCTCCTCCCTTTGGCCCCCTATAAGTACTTTTTTACTGTCCCTGTGAATCTGACCATTCTAGGCACCTCATACAAGTGAATCACACAGTATCTGTCCTTTCGTGTCTGGCTTATCTCACTAACAATATGTTTTCGGGGTTCATCCATGTTGTAGTCTCTGTCAGAATGTCATTCCCTTTTTTGAATTAAAAAAAATTTTTTTCTTTATTAACATATAATGTATTATTTGCCCCAAGGGTACAGGTCTGTGAATTGTCAGTCTCACACACTTCACAGCACTCACCACAGCACATGCCCTCCCCAGTGTCCATCACCCGGCCACCCTCTCCCTCCCTCCAACCCCCCAGCAACCCTCAGTTTATTTCCTGAGATTAAGAGTCTCTTATGGTTTGTCTCCCTCCTAATCCCATCTTCTTTCATTTTTCCTCCCCTCCCCCCATGATCCCTGGCTCTGCCTCTCAATTTCCTCATATTAGGGAGATCATATGATAATTGTCTTCCTCTGATTGACTTATTTCGCTAAGCATGATATGCTCTAGTTCCATCCATGTTGTTGCAAATGGCAAGATTTAATTTCTCTTGATAGCTGCATAGTATTCCATTGTGTATATATACCACATCTTCTTTATCCATTCATCTGCTGATGGACATCTGGGCTCTTTCCACAGTGGAACATCGCTGCTATAGACATTTGGGTGCACGTGCCCCTTCAGATCCCTACATTTGTATCTTTAGCTTAAATAATTTTCCACTCAGAGTTTTTTTGGTTTTGTTTTTATTTATAATACATCTTCTCACAAGGTCACTTACCATTTTTTCTGGTTGTAGAAATGGCACAGACAGTCCATTAGTCCCGAGTGAGAAGCAGAGCCTGCAAATTATTAGAAAAATTACGTGGAGAGTCTGACTATACGAAAGAGCGTAACAAGGCCACGAAGCCCCGCCCAGGAATGCCAGACCCGGCCGTGTGAGGCTCCTCTGTGTGGGGCGGATGGTGACGAAGGTCATAGCAGTCCTCCAGGTTGTCCCCGGGTCGTGGCTCAGGCCAGGCTTGCGATGATGCTGGGTCAGCAGGACGGGTCCCTTTCCATAAGGGCGAGTTGAAGAGTTCAAGGAAAGCGGGTAGTGTGTTTCTGAAATGTTTCCTTTCCAGATGGTTAAGATTTTTTAAAAGTTTTGGGTTCAGTCATCTGAAAAATGGGCTTATGGGCCACGATTCATTCCAGAACACAGGGCGAGGGAGGAGGCAAGGCAGTGGCAGCGTGAAAAAGAAACAGCAGACGAGGCACCCTCACACGTGGGCTCACCTGCACCTTCCTTTTCTTCGACCTCACTTTCTAGGGCCGAGCATGGAAGGGATCCGGACTATGGGGCATGTGGGTGTTGGTGTCTCTGGGGGGTTTCTGCTGGAGTGCTGTGGCTAAGTTATCCTCGCTCTGCCAGAGGGACATTGTTGGCATATTTGGAACAACCAGGCGCCCTGCCAGTGCCCCAGAAGGGCTCGTGTGCCCTGACTCAGAGCATCTGCCCCTGGACTTCGTTTCCACTACAGGACAGTGACATGTGGTCACTCGCTTGTTCAGCAGGTTCAATGCCTGCGAGGTTTCTCTGTGTAGTCTCTGGCCTTGTGGAGGGCAGCCGATTGGGGAGGCAGCCCCTCCACTGGAAATCTCGCAATCCAGTGAGTTCTTCCTGAGGAAGTTAAGGATGGCTTCCTGGAGGTGGCACCTTGCAGGCTGGGTCTTGAAGGCTACATAAGAGCTTGCCCTGTGGGGGATGGGAGAGGGTCCTGTGTGCAAGTACAGAGAGTCATGGGAAGGTTGTGACGAGTTGGGGATGGTGCGGAAGTCAGCATGACCAGAGGATAGGCGTTGTGGGGTGGAATGCAAGGAGATGAAGCTGGGGGTGGGGGGCAGGGGGCGGGGTTAGGCAAGGCTGATGCACCAAGGCCCTGAGGGTCTCCCCGAGAACTTGGATTTGGTCTTTGGTCTTTCATGCGGTAGAGGGCCAGTGACGGTTTCTAGCAGGATAGTAATTTTTGTTGGAGGGGGCAGAGGGAGTCCAGGTGGGAAGAAGGGGCAGGGGTCCCTCTCGGGACGGGGCTGAGCACCTGCGCCTGGACACCTGCCTCTTCTTCCCATCGGGATGGGACAACTGTGAAAGACATTTCAAAGGTAGAATCTGTAAGGTTGTGCGTAGGACTTGAGGAATGTGGATGCAACTTGACCATCACTGACTTCTCGGTGCTCAGCGTAGGGCAAGCCCACAGCAGTGCCCAGTAGATGCTGACCGACCGACCGACCAACTGACTGACTGGACAGTCTGCGTGGATGGTAAGAGCAGCACCGGCCGCGTCAGAGGGACAGCCCAGCCGTATCATGGTAGAAGAGCTGTTGGTGCTGTGTGCGTGCGCCCTGCCAGAAGCTTTCCAAACAGCCCATCTCCATGAACGCATTTCTTTCTTAGGACAGTCCCAGGAGCTTGGTGTGCTTTTGTCCTTGTAGATGAGGACACGGGGGCTTGGAGAGGTGACTCACGCCACTGCTTCAGGGACTGAGCTGGGATTTGAACTCAGGCATCCACAGGGTACTCGGTGCCCTTCTCCACAGCACTATGGCCTCTCCCCTTCTGGAGTTTCCCGGAAGCTGCTTGTGTCAAGGCCCCAGGAGTGATGAGCAGGCCAACAGAACCAGCGGCGGGAGGCATAGAAGCCTGCCTAGGAAACCGTTTATCTCACGTAGACATACCATCTGAGATGACCTTAGTAGAAATAACAATGGCAGTAATAACAGCGCTGCAGTCCTTTCCCTGGCATCGAAACCAGCTTTGTAATGAAAATGGAATTTCTCTGGGAAAGAGTCCTAGAAAGAGATGGGCCTTTGAGATAAAATAACAAATTGTAAACTAGCATCAAATTGTTTTCTGTGTGTTTTCCCTTGCAGGCTTGCCTTCTCTGTTGTGTCATTTACTTTGTCCACTTGGCGCCTACAGATCCGTCTCCCAACCCCACCCAGCCCTGCCCCCTCCCCCACCCCGTGACCCAAAGGAAGAGGAAGGAGCATGCGCATCTAGGGGCAGTGGCACCCTACCTTGAGTTGACCCTCAACGAACCTGGGAGGAAGGGGAAGGGGTCCTCTAGGGGAAACATTGCTTTTTGGAATGGAAGCCTGTGGCTTTCTGGAATGAAGGGTGGTGAGTTTGGTTTCCCAGGTGGCCCACAGGCCAGAACGTGAGCTCCACGGCTCAGGTGAGCGCGCCGTCATGGATCGTTACAGCCCTGACGGAGGCTGTGTTGTCATGCCATAGGTCAGAGTCACATAAAATAAACTCTTGTCATAACAAAAGGACGTGGCAGCCAGATTACATCTCAGAGCTCCTCCACTCCTTTACCCCAGAGGACAGGCAGTGTAGGGAAGGGCTTCTATTTTTATGCTGATTCCAACCAGGGCTCTGCCTGGCTCTCCCACCCTTGTAAGTGGTGATAAATAGTGGTGGCCATAGCAGCTGGAGAGAGTGTGGCCTGGAAAGCCAGCCAGACTCTCTTGGCTCCCATTTTATGCAAATTCGCCAAACAGAATGCAAATGATTTCACAGTAATGTGGAAGGTGGGGGGGACAAGTGCTCATCTGTTTTCAGCGGTCTCCCTGGGCTTCTGGCAGTGGCCCCTGTAGAGGCACCGGGGTAAAAGGTAGCTGGGAGGGAGGGGCTCCCACTGTGAGGAGAGACCTCACCTGGGATTTGACCAGGAGCAGCAGCTTTCCCTTTGGCAGCCTGCAAGCCAGGACTTCTGGGTTTCAAGAATAGGAAAAGGTCAACACGGACTAATGCCTTTTCAAGTCGTTTCTGCCTCTTCTTATCCCATGATGTTCCATGATCACAGGAGACATCCAAACACTTACCATTCTCACACGTATCAACTAGGCATTTAAAACAGTGCTAGGCATCGAAAAAAGACTCGCAAGCTTCAAAGCGTGAAACCGTGACGAAGTATGTCCCAGATCCCCTCCAGTGTTCGGCAGTGCCGTAGCCACCGGGCACGTGATGTGTGGCTAGCCTGGCTGGAGATGTGATTGGAGTATAGAGTACCCGCCAGCTTTCAAAGACTTTGTGTGAAAAGATGAATGCAAAAATGCTTTATTAGTATTTTTAGGTTAATTTTTATGTTAATTGTATGTTGCAGTGATAGTGTTTTGGATATATTGGTTTAAATAAGACTATATTAAACGTGGCCACTCAAAAATTTAAAATTACTCGTGTGGCTCCTGTTATATTTCTATTGGACAGTACTGGTCTGGACTGCTAACCGTTTATTACACAGTATGGTCACCTTTTTACCCCATCTTTGGATCTTATTATATGGGAGGGTAGAAAGAGCTTCCTTTTTGCCCAGACGGGGTATAGTTTAGACAGCTTTGTGGCACACTGTGTGACTCTTTCCCAAGTGTACTCGCATCCAGGTTCTCATTGAGCCACGCGTGGCGCATGCAGGGAGGGCCGGGCCACACTTTTAAAGATGAGTATCTTGAAGTCAAAGAAGAGGCTTGCCCACCTACCTCAAGAGTTGGGGTTGGGAGTACAACATCAGACTTTCCACCGCTAGTCCGATGTCTGCTAGAAAGAAACTAAAAACTAGGAATATTTATTTCAAGGCAACGGGACAGGATCCCATTTAGAAGTAAATATGTCTGTGTTTGTGAATGTAGCATGTCCTGCCACGACTAATGTGACACATTCATCCAGGGACGACGGAGCCAGTACTCAGTGGAAAGGTGGGACTCACGTCTTGGGAACCATCAGGTCAAAGTTAGGGAAGGGTTTGTGCGTGTTGTCCTGATAAGGGGATGCTTTCTTCTGTTGGAAGTCAGCTGGGGTCCTGTCCTGTGCCTAGCCGTGTGCAGCAAGGCCAGCAGATCTCACCTGCCAGAAAGTTCTGAGACTGAGTTGGATTGTCCACAAGATGGAAGGACAAAGCAGCTACCCTGGACAAAAGAGGCAGGAGATCAGATGCCAGGAGTCCCTTGTGAGTTACTGGACTCCCAGCCCTTCTAACAGCAGATGTGGAAGGGAGTTCCTCGCCCCAGGAACCGGTTCTCTGAATCTCTGGACATCAGCTAGGCGTCCTACCATTTAATTCAGTTTTGACATGGACTACCTGGAGTTGGCATCAGATCCCAAAGCCTGCCCCCTGCTTTAGATACCAGTGTCTGAGCCACCCACACTTCTGACCCACCAGTTATAAACCAGAGGTTTTTACTACCCCTTCCTCACATTTGATAATTTATTGAAATGGTTATCATTGGAGTGGTTATGACTCAGGAATATACCTGGCTTACTACGACTGGTTTGTAATGAAGGATACAACTCAGGAACACCTGAATGGAAGAAGTGCATAGGGCAAGGAATGGGGGAAGTGCCGGGAGCTTTCACAACCTCTTGGACCGTTCATCAACCGGGAAGCTCTCAGAACCCTGACAGTTCAGGGGTTTGAATGAAGCTTCTATTATGTAGTAGGTATGACTGATGAAATTATTGGCTGTAGTGATTAACTCATTCTGTACCCCTCTCTCCAGAAAAGGTTCTGGGGATTGGGGCTGAAAGGCCCATCTCCTTGTCATCAGGTCTTGAACTTTCTGGTGACAGGCCTCCCCTCCATCCTGAGGTGATACAAGACCACTGGCCACTAATCATCTAATTAGCATACAAAAGACACTCATCAGTAGAGATTCCAAGGGTCTTAGAAGCTCTTGTGTCCGGAACTGGGGACTGAGGCTGCGTATAATATAACAAAAGATACCGCTATCACTGCTGTCATTCAGGAAATTCCAAGAGTTTTAGGAGCTCTGTGCCAGGAACCGGAGGTGAAGACCAAATATATATTTCTTATTATATCACAATATCACACACTCAATCCAGACACAGGATGGGGGAGGTACACTTGTAGCGAAGAAGAAGCTATCAAGGTCAGGAGTCTGTGGCTGGTCTGGCGGGTGAGATTAGCCCAAGCACTGAGGGCCGGGGGCCAAGAGCCCTGGGTCGTGTCCCAGCCTTCTGAGCCGTTTGCTGTTTGGGTGCGTCGCACGCTCCTCTGAACTTCCGTTTCTTCATCTGTAAATGAGAGAGTTGGATTAGAGGGCCTCTCACTAGATTTTGTGATTCTCTAAGTTTCGAAGGCTAGGGATCAAGTAGGGGGGTATTAATATCCAATCAGTGAGAGCATTGGGGTTTGGTTTTACTGCTTTTTCTTTTGTCTAATATACTCAGGGGCCCCTGGGATCCGTGGTAAATATCATCACTGGCTTGGACCAGTTATTTGGCCCTGAATGAGTCAGGGGTTGGGTCTAGGATTCCCTTAGAGCTTTGGCCTGTGCACGGGTGTTGTAGCATAATGTCTACAAACATGTATACGTATTTCTCTTTCCTGGCTCTCTTCTCTTCACCCCTGTCCTTTCTGTGAGTCATAATTATTTCTTATCTGATCTCTTGGAAGTCTACCTGTTGTGCAGGTAGTAACTCTCCCCCACGTCGATCAGATGCCGTAGAAAATCACTGCTCATTCTCTGTCTGCAGCTGTGTTTCCTGCTTTGCACCACCTATGAACTGAAATCTCCTGGGCTACCCATGAAGACTTAAGAATCTCACTCCTTTCCTTTGTAAAGACTAGGTTTTAATTGCTTTGGGGAGGTGTGGGGAGACCAAAGCGCTTGGATCTCGAGGTAGCTCTGTACTTCGTAGAACATCACCCCAGGACCACATTCCCCCACTGAGGGTTCCAGCCACCTCTTCCGCCTCATTATACTTTGCTGAGCGCTGAGAAGCCTGGCATCGTTTCTGTTGGAATGAAAAGATTGGCAGAGCTGCCCGAGACAGCAGTAGCACAAAACACTGTGGCAGAAGGTTTGGTCTATACCAAGGCAGCCAGAGTATTAATTGCATTCTCTGTGATCACAAAAAAAAAAAAAAAAAAAAAAAAAAAAAAAGCGCTGAATTATTCTCTTCGTGTTTTAAGAATGACAGGCTTTCGCTCCGCCAGCTCTAAGTGTCGTGGTATCACATGGCAAGGAGATGCTAGATTTGAAAAAAGAAGTGTCGAAGTGAAGATCTCTGGTTGGCAGCTAGTTCTTAAAAAAAGATCTAAAGATGAGCTCTTTCACAGTGGGTACCTGTAGAAGATAGGAAATGGGGGGGGGGATTTCTCTCCATAAATGTATGCGGTCTCTTATATGTTCCCATTTCGAGCTCTGGTTTTAAATTTTGAAATGAGACATTGGAAGTTTCTAGCTACAGTTTGTTTTTGTGGGTGGGTTAGTGAAAGCGCGGTCAGGAGGATTTTGAGATGTGCTTATCTTCCCCCAGACCCTGTACCAACAGGCTGGGGAATAACCAAATGTCCGCGCCAGGCACTCACCCGCTTGTGGGGAGCGTACCCCGTTCACACCCCCATGCTGACATGTATGTCCCCCAGCACACGCCCGGTCCTCGCCCAGTCACCGCCACCCCCAGACCCGCAGAGGATATTTTGTCGAGACTGTTCGTGATGGTTTAACTTGGTTGGGAGGGGGAGAATAGATAAAGCAGGTGTCAGCCTGTGTATTGGGGATTTTCCTCTGGTGAAAACTGTTGTTCTGTGCCGCACCTCACCCTCCCTTCACAACCCCGAAAAAGAGAAGTATGTGCGTTGCTGATGTTCAGGGTTTGAGGGTGTTTTGGTTTAAAGTGCTCAGGGGATCAGAGAGCATTTCGTTCTGGGTAGTGCGGTCTGGAGAAGTGTTTTGGTTTCATGTGATGAGACCTGTCTCACCAGTCCTGCTGCTTGGGTGTGTTCTCTCTCTCTCTCTCTCTCTCTCTCTCTCTCTCGGGCGGCGGGAGGTGCAGGGGGAGAGCGTGCAGGGGAAGCAGCCGCTGAGAGCCTGGCTGGCTGCTGGTAGGAGGAGGCTGGGTCCCACCAGCTGCACCGGAGGCTTCGAGCCCAGCTCCACACTTCTGAACTTGCCCTGCCAAATCGAGGCTCCTCCGGCAAACACCGGCTTGCGGTGGGAGAGCCATTGTTGACATGACTGGTCATCCGCAACGGGAAGATGCCAGATCGTGAAGACCTTCCGTCTTCGGGCTTCTGAGCCCACTCCGCTCAGTAGGGAGCTCGTTTTCTTTCCTGGTGCATGGTGTGGGAGAGCGCTTCACTCCATGGAAACTTCTGCAGCAGAAGCCTTTTCTGACAGCCCCCCCCTCCCCCCCACACACACCCGTTTCACCCACAGAGTCAGGGAGAACCGTTAAGCCAGTCCTCAGTGCCCTATCTCTGGCCAAAGGACCATTCATTTAAGATGTGGGAGAGAATGGCTCTGCTGTTCTCACCTGCTCAGTGCCACGCACGAGCCCCTCTTCTCCGGGGGAGCCCTGCTCTGTGATCAGAGTGCAAGGCCCTGCCTGGAACTGTGGATGTAAGGTGATATGTAAAGCCTGCATCATTTCTAATCCATATTCCTTAGTTCAGAAGAATAAAATCTTTCTAAAATATTGCATTTGTTTCAGTGTCCGCCTTAATCTGTCAGATTGCTGTCCATTCATATCTCTGACCATAAAGGTTACTGTCCAAGCTGGGACCTTACAAGGGTGTTACTAATTACTACACTGGGACATCGGGAGAAACTGGGATGGTCCCGGCATGGACAGCTATAGGCATAACCCTGGAGATATTCACCTTCTTAAGGATCTGGCATTACTTTTTAAAAAAAAAAGGTTTGTGCTGAATCCTTTCTGCATTTTTCTGAAAACCAAATGGACTGTTTCGTAGGTTTCCATGTTGGAACAAACCACCCTCCATACATCTCCCTGAGAACCACTCTAGCTGACCTGTGACGTCTTTCCCTGGGTCGTGTCTGGACTCCGGGTTTCCACGCCAAAGAGACAGCCCCACGGAGCTCTCCAGTTCTGTCTCACTCCCATGAGCTCAGCACGGCTCCCAGGCTTCTTGGGCTCTAACCCAGCTTTCTTCCCGTGGTATTCCTCTGCTTCACAAATACACCCCCTTGTTTAGGAGTCTAAGATTAGGAAAAAGAGACATAAAATAGGCTCCACATCTCTTCAGTATGGTCCCCTTGCACTTTTCCTCCATGGGAAGGGAGAGCATCTAAAACATTCCTGTTCTGGTCTGTTTTAATGAGGAAGAAAAAAGAATACTCAGGAGTAGTCCAGGACCTCAGTGGATAGTGTGACAGAGAAGGTTCCAGATGAACGAGGTAGTTCTAGGCCGTTGGCTCTCCTTCATGCTGTTGAATGGGCTCTCGGGTGCTGTACTTTTGCATGTTGGGAGAGGACACCTTGGTTTAACTACAAACCCCAAGAGGGTGTTTTCTCTGTTTATTCCGCCTTCTGTGAGTGAGGCCAGGCGCAGCAGGCTTGCGGAGCCCTGGACACCTGACGAGTATCGGTTTCCAGAGCTGATGAGGGGCTGTTGAAGGGCGCTAGGCCGCGTGTGCCGGTAGCTGTCCAGCTAGGTAATGCTCCCATCAACACGGTCCTGTGAGTCCTTGATAAGAAGAGTGATGACTTTTTGAAAAACACAGAATATTTGTCTCACAGCCATGAACTTCCATCTCCTCCGTCAAAATGATAATACACTTTGGGAACAATTTAGAGATTCTTTCAACAAATGAAGAATGTAAACCCAGCACATGCGCCTCAAGAATTTGACATTGGAAGAAAATCTGCTTCATCCCACTAAAGTAACTCTTGTGAAAACCTCATCCTTTTTTTTTTTTTTTTTTTTTTTTTTTGCTTTTTTTGCACTTTTCAATGTGCAGCTAAATTAGGCCACAGGAAAAGGATATCGTACCTTCAAAGAGCCAGGGGGGTTGGCTGGGTTCTTTCTATTCGTGGAAAACAGCTGTGGGTGCCGGGGGTAGAAGTCAGGCTTTTTGTTCCACGCTGAGGTGGGAAGGTTCGGTGGTGAGACGCAGGGCTCCGTTGTGGAGGAGGGAGCAGATGCCGAGCGGCTTTATCAACATCTTCTCCGCGTTTGAAATGTGTTGATAATGACCTAGGACAGAGAGACGGGTGGGACACGGGTGGGAGTAGGAAAGAACGTTCCTCCTACACGGCGCGCACATCGCCTCTTGTTTTTCTGTCTGTGGTGGCTGCAGATGAGGTGAATCAGGTTATTCGTTTCCCTGGCCTTCTACCCGGCACGAGGGTTTCTTGAAGCCCGTCGGGGCTGTTGGCCTGCCGGGCGAAGCTCGAAGGAAGCCCGTGGGAGGAGGGCCGGCTTGAGCAGCGGGCGACATGCTCCTGCTTCCATCGTGCTCCCTCTCTCAGGTCCGAGGCCACCAGTGGGATTCGGCTTGGGTTTTGTTGAAAAGGATTGCTGCTCTGGCCCTTATTATGGGTGAGATGTGGCAGTGTTTTCTTTGTTCCAAGTTAAAAACCAAGGTTAGGAATTCTCTTTTGCTTTGAAAACCATGTTCTGAGGGGGGCATGCTGAGTAGATGGCTTGGAAGGCTTTTAAATACTGTTTCTCTCTCTTGTTTCCTGACTTTCTTTCCAGGGACATTCTCTACTCCCACAGTTTCAGTAGTGTGTATGGGCAGCTGATTCCTGAATGCCTGTCTCTGCAGAGTCCAGTTCTGCCCGTGTGTCCTGTGTCCTGATGAACCTTTCCTCCCAGGTCTCCTGTGGGCAGCACAAACGTAACATATCATCACAAATACTTAATGCAGGAATAAACTCATTATCCTTCCAGAACCTTCTTCGGACTCCACCGTTGGGCATCCCCATCACCCAGAGGCAGGACTTAGGATGCCTTTCTTGTGCTTCTGCTCAGCCCGTGCAGGGAGCTCCAGGCCCTGCCATCCTCAGTGACTTCCTAGGCTGGCTGCCACTGTCCTTAGTAACTCTTGCCTCAGAGATCCCATTAACCTGCTCCAGTGTCTGCTTCTTCCAGTTTATGCCTTATAACAGACTTGATGAAAATTCTTCCCTGATTAAAAAACAAAGAGGCTCCTCTTCTCCTAGAAGGAAAAGGAGCTTGCTGCTAAGTTCCTCCCTTGCTGGAATGCTCGTCCTTCAGCGGCCCCAGCTGCTCCGTAGCAAGGTTGGCCAGACCTCAGACCCATCCTGTCTTCTCTGCTCTGGGCATTTTTGTTCCTGCTGCTTTTTTTTTTTTTTTTTTTTTTTTTTTTAAGATTTTATTTATTTCTTTGACAGACAGAGATCACAAGCAGGCAGAGAGGCAGGCAGAGAGTGGGGGTGGGAAGCAGGCTTCCTGCGGAGCAGAGAGCCTGATGCCGGACTCGATCCCAGGACCCTGAGATCATGACCTGAGCCGAAGGCAGCGGCTTAACCCACTGAGCCACCCAGGCGCCCCTGTTCCTGCTGCTTTTAATGCTCATAGTGCTCTGCTTCCATCCATGTTTTCCAAAATTCTGCATCTACTTAGTTCCCTGGAGGAAGGAAGGTGGCCCTATCGAAAGCAACTCCACTGACTTCTGCATCTCTACCATGCTTCCAGCCTTCCCTGGGCCTCCCTTCCAAGCTCTGATTCTGCTCTGAGGCACAGGTGTTTGCTTTCCTTGTCTTTCTTCCTCTCCTAGGCAAGAAGTATGTGGAGGCCCAGCCTTACCTCTTCTGCATTTGTCTGTTCACCCCTGTGCCTGGTGGTCTTGTACTAATGGGTGCTCAATGACATCTGCCAAAGAAATGAATCAGTGAATGAAGTATAGTGGTCTTGCCGTCCCTTACTTTAAGATTCGTTCACTTCCCTCCTGGCTTCATTCATTCGTTCAGCCATTATTTAGCGAGTGCCTGCCTCAATGTGAGGCATCTGGCTCCAGCAGCAGCAAAGCCAAGGTCTCTACCAGAAGGTGCTTCCATTCTACCTTCTTGCCAAGACTCCCCAACTTTGCAGTCACCCTACTCAGCTCTTGAAGAAACAGAACTGTAGTTATTTTCAATATTATTAACTTTATATTTTGTTATTCTGTGAATAAACCTTGCTGCCAAGAAGTTCTGCCTTCTTGGTGCTTTGCAACTTTGAGGATCTTGTTCTTAAAATTGGCGACGTATCCCCGTGGCTGGGAGGGGGTTGGAAACACTACTTCTTTTCGCTGCCTGACAACCAAATCAAGGCATTTTGCAAATTGCTCTGAAAGAGTGACAAAAGTCTTCTTGATTTTGAGGTGTTTTTTTTTTTTTTTTTTTTTTTAATCTGCAGCATTGAAACTTTTGCTAGACTGCTGCCCCTGGAGTAGGAGCAAGTAAGTGCTCATCTTCCTTGGTTAATTGCTACATATTATAAAACAAAAGCAAAAACAAAACAGCAGTGAATTACATCTGGGCATCAGTAAGAATGGAAAACAACTGTTTTTCAAAGTTCGATCTGTATGTTACCAATAAGGAAGAAATTTATCTTTTGTAGTATAGGTATATGAAAATAGGGTAATGTTAGTGGGAAACAGATTTATGGAGAAAGTGCCTAAAATTTTTATTGGATCCATATCGTTCTCTATTTGTGATTTTGAGTGACTGTTGGTCAAAACACACAGACTCGGAATAATGTGCTGTCTTCACGTAGGACGCTCTAGCCACAAGTTCTTTTACATCGTAGCTGCAGTGAAACGGTATTTGTGGAAAGATATTGCTTTCAATGCCAAAACCCAACAATTTTGTTTTCAAATTCCTGAAAACTAAAAAAAGAAATCTTGGTGACATAAATGTTCCAAATTCAAAATGTCCAAAAGTGAACTCATCAACTTCCTCCTTGAGCTGCTGTTCTCTGTCTGTTCTGTCTGGGTAATGATATCACCATCCACCCAGACAAAGCCCATACTTTTAGATCATTTTCAACTCTGTTTTCTCATCTGTGAGGTAGAACTTTCCTGGATGATGTCTGGAGATCCTTCCCAGCTCTAAAAATCTATAGTCTACAGTTCCATGGTTCCTTCTTGACACGAATTCCCTACACATCTGAAGCCCACCTTTGAAGGGTCTCACGGGGAGAGTTCTGAATTGGCCTCACTCTCTTTGAGCACCTGTTCCCAGCCCTGTTCATTCTCTTTGCCAAAATATCTTCCTAAAACACCTGTTCTAGACCTTGAGAAATCCTCATTTTCTCAGAGCTTCTGTTTCCTTGTTAGTTCGTGGCTGGTCAAGAATATAAAACTATTAGCTTCAAAAATTCTTCTAAGAAAGTTGGTTCCTGGAGAGCCCCATTGTCTTCCCAATTCAGGTGACTGGTGGGAAGAGCAGAAAAGCAGTCAGTTGCTCTGAGCAAGAAATCGTGCCGCGCAGCTGCTGGGGTAGGAGAGAAAGAATGTAGAGACAAGAGGATAGCTACAGAGGATAAGAGGTTGTGGGGAGAGGTGTGTGCAGAGGTGGTTCAGGGTGAGTGCTGCCATGGAATGTGCTGGTTATCTCCTTGGTGTCCTGCATTGGAGACCTGAGTTCCTTCAAGGCCCTCAGAGCTGTGTGGGACACCTTTAGGATGGGTCTTCATATTGTCACGGGAGTCAGGAGACCCAGATCCACAATGGGGGTAGTAACATCTACCCCTGGGGCACCGAGTTTTCATGAGGTTTGGGTCCTAAGGAAATGTTGACCTCCTTCCCATGATTCGGTGCCACCTCCAACCTCTCATGTCACCTTCCACCCCTCACCCCGAAACTGCGCCCAAATCCTAACTCTATAGCTTCTTATGCAGGGGCTTTCTGGGCTGGCACTGGTCGTCATTCCCACTTACCTCTCCCCTTCTGTCTTCTCTCTCCTTCCTGCTCTCCCCTCCACCCCCAGCCGCCCCAATCTCTTCGTGGAGTCTCTCCTTCAATGAGAATTAACCTTCCCTTTGTCTGGGTTCTCTCGGTGTTTATATAAGGCACAGTAGCATTGGATTGTAATCATTCATGTATGTCCCTGCGTGTCCTCCCCCACCAACCGTGTAAGAGGTTCTCAGTTCATATCTGATGAACTGAAATTCTTTCCTGGACAATCGCAGCAACTTTAAGGATCGTAAAAGGAACAGTGAGGCCGTTCTTTTACATGGTGCTCCCGTTTTGTGTACGGGGAGCTCGCCTGATTGGGGGCAGATTTTATCTGACCCATGTCCCAAAGCTGTGACTACCTCATGTGTCTGTGGTCTGTTTTCAAACAGCTGTCATAGGGTCAGAGCCCCCCAGGAGACCCTTTTAGGATGCAGTCCAGATACACCCAGTGCACGATGGGCATCCTGGCCCTGATGGAGCCTGGCAGGCTGCTCCTGTGGAAAGTGGGTGCTTATGGCCGCTGGGAACCCATTCGGCTACCTCCCACCTCCCCACACCCTCCTCCAGTAGTCTGTCTGTCGTCGGGTGTAAGTGGCCACCAGAAGGCAGGGAATACAGAGACGTGCTTGGTGAGTGAAATCGAGTGGGTGCACTTCCAGCCTCCTCCAAGTACGCCCCCATTCATTCTCTCCGCTGCCAGCACCCCCTTGCTCTCACCGTCCGTCCCTTCTGCGGTGAGCCCCTTGGTGAAAGCCCGGCTCAGCGTTCCATTCCCGTGTCCGATCCGCAGCACATGGCTCGCATATGTTCGGTGTGTGGCCCACACAGGCCTCTAGAACACGTCTCCCGTCCGGCACCTCCCCAGCCATAACCCATGTTGTATTTATTTGCATATGTTCCCCTTTCCCAAGACCGCGGGAGGGGGGCGCTCTTACCCACATACGGCCCCAGTTAAGCCGTGCAGCTTTGGGGAGACGTCTGGAGCATCGCAAGGGCCCCGCCCACCGCCTGGGGCTCCGTTCTTGAGGTCAGCCAGAGACAGAACCCAGCAAGGACAGAGCCTCCACCGACATTTTTCTTCCCACCCAGCCCATCTCCAGGGCAGTGGTCTTCAGCAGAGAACAACAAGCCCTCATGCCTTGCCAGGGGAGTTGAGTACACAAGGCTCCTGGACGAGTGAGAAGTTCCCCTCAATGACCTTTGTTTTTCCATTTAAAGCGAATCCTTGTTCCAGCCCCCTTTCCTCCAGCTGCTGCTTATAGGCCCTTCTGGGTGCCTTGGGTGGCGCAGCCGCAGGTGAGCGGGCCGGGGCCGGCCCTGACCACAGGGCGGAGGTGGGGAGCCTGGTCTCGCGAGGGCTCTGGGCCTCCGCGACGCGCTGCCAGCAGCTCCTTTCCCTTTTCCCTGGCGTCTACACTCGCCGGAGTGGAGCCTGAGAGGACCTACTGTGACCTTCCGGGTTCTCCCAGTCTGGATCCAGAGCTGCGTAAGCCTGTCTTGGGTCTGGGGGAGGAAAACCCCACACTTCTCGCCTGCGTCACCCGGACTACGCTGCAACCAGAAATGTGGGCAGGAGGCCCCATGGCCTTTTCGGATGAGCTGTTCGGACCTTTAGGGGCAGTACGGGGCTCGGCTCTGGCATTTTAGGTCCTTGAGGCATGGGTTTGAAGGTAACTTTTTTGGATCTAAAGTTTCAAAGCAACCAGCTGGTTTTAAGGTCCCCATAGAGGGGAGAAGCCCCGCCACCGAGGGCCTGCGGAGGCCGCACACGTGGTGTAGGGAGAGATTCGGAGCCTCACGCTCAGGCCAGGGGCGGGGGGGTGGGGGGTGGGGTGGTGGTGGTGCAGGGCACAGCCGTCTCGGCCACCTTGTTGGGAATGACCCCAGTGGGGAGTCTGAACGCCTTTGGTTCGACTCAGTTCCTGGGAGTATCTCCTTCTGGGGCCCCCAGAGAAGGGAGACTGTAATCAGGACCACGTTTGGGTCCTTGCACGAGAGCCCTGCAGAATTATGTGTGATCTTCCCCTACCCCCACGGTCCCCCGCCCTTGTTTGGGGAACTCTTAGGCTTCTGAGTGGGGAGAAGGCGATGGCTGATCTGGTCCTGGGGCTCCTGCGAGCAGCGCCACCCTCAGCTCAGCCCTGACATCGTTTACCTCAGAGCACTTGAGTGGGCTCCGGGCCCAAGCCCCCCCCCCCCCCCCCCCCCCCCCCCCCCCAGGCCTTAGCTTGGCATGGGGGATCTCCACCGGAATTTGGTTGCTACAGACTATATATCTGTGTCCCTTCCCAAAATTCATAGCCTTCGGGAGATGAGTAGGTCATAAGGTGGGTCCCTCATGAATCTGATTAGGGCCCTTATAAAAGAGACCCAGAGAGCTCCCCAGAACCGTTAGAAGTAAGTTGCCGTTGTTCATAGATCACTGGGTGGATGCTCTTCCCCAGTAGCAGCCTGGGCTGACTGACACTTGGGGGTCTCAACCTTGGCGGACATTGAAATCGCCAAGGCGACATTTAAAAATCCCAGGCCACGCCTCAGACCAATTTAATCAGGATATATAGGGGTGGAGGGTGGGACCCGGGAATCCATGCCCCCCCAGGCGAAGATTGCCAACACCACGCTTCCAAGCCTTCCGTGGCACACAGGTACCCCTTTCGGTGACCGGCTACAGTTAGGGTGACAAAGGCTGGATCCCGGTTGCACAGGAAAGAAAAGCTTCTTTTGTGTCACTGAAGGGTCTGAAGTCAGATTTTCCACTGGACTGAGACACAAACGCCAAGTTTATTTTAAAAGTGCTCTTGATCTCCCTCAAACTAGGAAGTCTAGAGAATCCTGTGGGAGCCATTTTTTCGCACATTCGAGTGCGCCTTTCGCTTCCCCTGCCCCGAGCCTGATGGTTTTCTCCATCACCAGAGGGGCCTTGGGGGCTTACTAGAAATATAATTGAACTGAAAATTCTGGGGTTGTGCACTTGGGTGACTGGGAAAGTGACTGAAATGGTTTTTCACCACCCAGTGAAGAGTGATTTGGAGGGAATGGGCGTCTCTTTAAATTGCCCGCTTTTCTGTCACGTTTCTAGTTTGGGACGTGGGTCTCACAAGCAGAGGGGTCATTCCTGGCTGAATCTGTCCAGTGACGATTTGTCTAAAACTTTAAAAGGAGAAGAGCAGCACGGTACATTTGCATTCAGTTAACCATGCAAACCTTTTTAAGCTAACAAAATAAACAACTAAATTGGTGGTTTGTTTTATTACCAAAATGGTCGAGTGGCGGAGGCAGGAAAAGAGTCTACCTCCCAGGCTGTAAAAGGTTAAGTGTTCATGTCAAGGAGGACCAAAAACCTGAAAAGCTTTACTATTTGGCCGAATTTCCCTGAAATCAGAAAGTGATCCGTTTGATAGCTAGCAAACAAAAAGACCTTTAGCGGTGACACAGAATGTTTTTAATTCTGAGGATAGGCTTTGCAGAACTCTGCAAATGACATTTGTTTTGGCTTTTGGTGTTTTTGTTGCCATGTTTATTGCCTTTAGTTCCAAGTGGGAGTAGTTTTCTGCTCCTAATTACCCAAAAGGCAAGAAAAAAATAACTAGAATTAAAAAGGGGTGGGGAGGGGAAATATGTCCTGAGAGTTTCATTAATTGCAAAATGAAGTTAAATGGTGCGTTCGATAAAAGTACTTCTCAGAACCGAAGGAAGATTTCTCAGAAAGAGCCCATTAAAGCTGGATCCTCTAAGGCAGTGGAAATCCCAGGAACAAAAGCCAAATGCCTGGGAATTGAGTTTCAGAAGAATTTTTTTTGAATTGGTGCAGCTTGGTAATTTACAAAATGGGATGGAATCGCACATTGTTCTAAAATCTGTTCAGCTAAAATGGGATAATACATTTAGCTTACACGGACCACGCACGCTGGGCTCTTGCTATTATTATATTATTTACTGCCATTTATCAAGCATTTTCCTGTGGGCCAGAGCCAGTGTTTTGACAGTGGTGATTTCACTTTTGATGATTACAGAGATTCAGTGCCTTTCACAGAAGTCATTAGTAGATCATACAAGGGTCATAATGCCAACTCTTCGGTGCTTCGAGTAAAACCTGTGACGGCGTTTCAAGTATTATTTAGGTAGATGTTAAAGCTGAGCTTGAAAATAAGATTTCATTTCACTGACATGCTTTATAAATTGGATCTCTCTGTTCAGGAGGAGAAAAGGAAAATAAATGAAGTCAACTTTCTTTATTGTTTAAACCAAGGTTTAAAGTGGATATGGGGGCGGCTCATTTTCAAGGCCACGATTAGGCTCTTGCAGGCCAATCTGGGTTTTGAAGATTCGAAGCAGTTCTGATAAACTTCCAGGGTAAATTCTGATCTTTTGGCCGATGAGAGAAATAAGTACTAGTTGCGTCTCATGGATTGAAATTGCTATTTAAAGATAATCAGAGTTGCAGTTAATTATCATTATAGGATGACCTGTTGCTTAACTTTCTTAATTACATATGCTGAGAACTTGGGGGTAACGGCGCTAACTGAACTGAATTATTAGGTCGAGGAATATTAAAGCCCTTTTAATCAACGAGAATCTTTAATTTAGCCATCGGCATTAAGTTTACCTTAGCTGATGACGGCTATGGGCTACGGTTACACTACAAACAGAGTATTTGGTAAAGCTGATAATACTGGTTACCGCTGTGGACTCCTTTTAGTTCACTCCTTACCATTAGAAATCCCTGTCGGTGTTTATGTTGAAACATGGAATAACTTAGGGAAATTGTTCACTGATCTTGGATGGAATCGTAAAAAACCAGCAACTACCAACTACCATGAGCCTCTACGGGTGTCTTCTCTCAGTTGTGCACGTGTTAAAGTTACCTTGTCTGGCTTGTGGAAGTTCCTTACAATTACTGTTGCTACCATTTCTGTTTTCGAATTTTAAAGTAGCTTAAAAAATTGTGGCAAAATATATATAAGATGAAATTTACTACTTTACTTTGGAGCGGTTCGGTAGTGGCGTTTGTGCCGCCGTCACCATCATCTGCCTCCAGAACTTCCCGCATTTTCTCAGACAGGAGCTCTGGACTCATTAAACACTCACTTGCCATTCTCCTCTCTCCCTCGGCCCCTGGCAACCACCATTCTCTTTCTGTCTCTTAGGAATTTGATGACTCGAGGTCCCTCGTATAAGCAGAATCATATTTGTGTCACTTAGTATTATGTCTTCAAGGTTCATCCACATTGTAGTGTGTGTCAAAATTTCCTTCCTTTTTTTTTTTTTTTTTTAAAAGATTTTATTTATTTATTTGACAGGGAGAGATCACAAGCAGGCAGAGAGGCAGGCAGAGAGAGAGGAGGAAGCAGGCTCCCCGCTCAGCAAAGAGCCCGATGTGGGGCTTGATCCCAGGACCCCGAGATCACGACCTGAGCCGAAGGTAGTGGCTTAACCCACTGAGCCACCCAGGCTCCCCAATTTCCTTCCTTTTTAAGGCTGAATAATATTCTGTTGTATGTGTAGACTACATTTTTGTTGGGTGCGTATGGAGGAGTGGAGCCGTCATCGAGGCAACGCCAGCCAGTTTCCCAGAATGGTTGTATCAGTTTACACTCACACCAGCTGTGTTTGAGAGTTCCCGATAGTTACACTGCAAACTTAGAATTGTCAGTCTTTTTATTTTGGCTATTCTAGTGTGTTCGTAGTGGCATCACACTGTGGGTTTTTTTTTTTTTTTCATTTCTCTGATAACCAGTTATTGATTACTAATTGTTTTTCATGTTTATTGATCATCTGCTTTTGTGACATGCCTGTTCAAGTCTCTTGCCCATTTTTCATCTGTGTCTGGAATAAAATGACTGTTTCAGTGTGTCTGGGTGAGACAGCTACACCAGATGTCATCATGGTGTGGTCACATGTTCGGGATCCCCGAGTAGGATCCCCGGAAATGTGGCAGCCCTCAAGGCAGGTGCTGCAGATGTGTTATATGGGCAACTTAGTGACAATCAGTGTGGCCTTTAGTGATGTGAGATTTCTGAAGTGGTGAACAGTTCTGAGGGAAGTTCTAAATGACACAAAGTAGAATGCTCCCTATTGTGTTCCCAGATTGTGTGCTTATGCAGATCTCAGAGAAGACACTTTGTGTTAACAAATGAAATGCAGTCAGTTTCTCCCTGGAAGGGACATCCAGGGCATGGTGGAAAGTCCTAGGGGATGTGCGACATTTCTTGATCAGGCTGGGCCATCCCAAGCATTTAGGTTGTGATCCTCTAAACAGCATCGGCGAAGAGCCTACCAGGACAGTCCCCGGGGATTTCCTAAACGCCCCCGGTGTGGTCTGCTGTCCTCAAGAAACATTGTAGACCCCGGCACACTCTCGGAAGGATTTCGGGTTTTGTTTTGTGTGGGATGGGAAACCAATAGATGGTTATGAGGAGAGAAGTGAGGCGATCTGACTTAGGTTCTGGAGGAATCTCCTGACGATCAGTAGAATGGAGAGTGGGGTTCAGCATCTCTCAGTGAGAACTTGTTCCCTGAGAGAGAGCTGCAAAGGGGCCGAGCTAACCTCAGTCTTTCCCCAATGAAAGCCTGTCAGCTCCTGAGCTTCCCAAATCCCCCATCACAGGGCTTCCATAAGCAGCTCAGCCGAATTGGCTGTCCACCTCAATGTACGGGCCCCATGGTGTCCCCATGGTGTCACTTGCGCCCCAGACCCTTTCCAAGCACGGGTGCTGGCCGTCCCCTCAGGTAGCTTCCACCGTCACACCCCTCATCAGGTTTTTCTCCCCTTCCTGCAGGAAGTGACAGATCTATACAAAGCAGTTATAAGTACTTGAACTTCACACTTGACTTCTTTTGCCGGGGCGGCCTCCCCCTCCAGAGCATACACACCCCTCTTGGATATGCTGCCCTGTGCTCAGGGCTTTGCTTTGGGCCAGCAGTCTCAGGAGCATTTCCTGTAACCGGAATCCCCCATGCCAGGCCTGCCAGACAATAGATAGATAATTGGATAAATCCTAAACTGGAAACTGCAAACAATAAAAGAGAACACTGCACGTAATGTAGTGCGCGCTCCTCCTCGCTCGGCTGTTTACATATGAAACTACTTAAGCAAGTCCTTTATTTTTCAACAACAATGAAACTCATTTAGTCATGAAATTCAGGGGCCCTCTCAAAGCGTGTTTAAGAAAAGAGTCAGGGCTGTATCGTGTTTAGAACCAGAGTGTAAAGGCACGTTCGGAGTTCCCTTCCAGCCTGTGGGCCTGTGGGTGAGGGGACGGCTGCTCGACGCTCACCCTGTGTGGGTGCAGGGGTGCTGGGAGAGGAGCGTGGGATCATTGCTGTGTGTGTGTGCGTGCGCGTGTGCGGGTGCGTGGGTGCTAGTGAATCTCACATGATTTAACCCCCTGGCCTCAGTAACTCAGTGGTCTTTAGGTCACCCGCACTTTGGCCATCAAAAATTATTTCCAGATTTTTTTGTTGGTCATGGAGTCCCGGATATTGGAGCAAAAGAATGAATGTGTAGACCATAGTGGCTGAATAAATACTTCCTCAGGGACCACACACACACTTAGGAAGGCAGAATATCTTTCTGTTTTTCAGGGTGTCCATGAACAAATGTTTGGGTTCCTGAGGGTAAGAAGATAATAATAGCAGGACTGTACACGTCACAGCTTGAGCATTGCTGGACTTGGAATTTTCTATCTAAACAATTATGCTTTTATGTAGATTTACCAGCTAGATGGACGAATGCCTGGATTCAGCCACGTTCCTGAAAGTTTCTTCCTCTGGAGGGTGGGGAGCTCCGGGTGGAAATCGCCACAGGCCGCCCCCCACACAGTGCCTTCGCTCATATGTGGCAGGTGGAAGAAAACTTTATTGCTTCAAATTAAGAGTGGGAAGAATTCAAATATTGACCTTTGTGGGTATCCAGTGTGGGAAAAGTGTTATTTAAAATACCTTTAGAAAAGGTCAACTCCCGTGGTAGATGGGCCTAATCAGAGTTTAGCAGGAAGTTCAGGTATCAGTGTATGAAATGATAGGAATGATCCAAATTTGGCCAAATCAGAAGAGAGAGAGAAAAAATATCTTTCCCTTCTTTTTGATTTGGAGTGAGATTGCAAATAAGAAGAATCAGGGCCTCGGGTGCCTGGGTGGCTCAGTGGGTTAAGCCGCTGCCTTCGGCTCAGGTCATGATCTCAGGGTCCTGGGATCGAGTCCCACATCGGGCTCTCTGCTCAGCAGGGGCCTGCTTCCCTCTCTCTCTCTCTGCCTGCCTCTCCATCTACTTGTGATTTCTCTCTGTCAAATAAATAAATAAAATCTTTAAAAAAAAAAAAAGAAGAAGAAGAAGAAGAATCAGGGCCTCGAGAATGAGGATGGAGAACATAGACTATGAACATGGCTTCCTAGAGCCTTTCTTGAAAAAAAAGTTCAGAGTTTCCCCAAAGTGCCTTTTTCCCTCTTCACAAACGTGTTTTTCTTCCTTACTGAGAAATAGCATCTCAGTAATCTCGGCTTTGTCTGCTACTATCGCCTCCCAAGTCCAGAGTTAGGGGGGAGCCACACAGCCTTTGATCATGAACCATGGACGGTTAGAACTGGAAGGAACCTCAGAGTCACCTTGTTAACTCCCTCATTTCATAGATAAGAAAACTAAAGAGTTAAAGAGACTGTCAGGACCTGAAGAGCTAATTGGTGGCTAAGCTAGCCATCTAAGGGTAGATTTTTGATGAGGAACTTTCTGAAGTTCTTCAGATAAGCTCATATAACTGACACAGAAAGTAGGAAGCACTCGGAAGTTTTTTTTTTTTTTTTTCTTTTTTTTCAACCAGAGGCTGTTTTAATTCTTTATGTGTCAGTTCACTTTGGTTTGCCTTTGACCTTCATCGCCCCCGCTGAACGCGTAAATTGTGGTTGTTAATTTGCTCTCTTTGACATGTTTGTGAAGGACTCTCTTTTTAAGGAATCAGTAGGGTCGAGAAGGCAAAGTGTTGTGCATTGCATAGCTCTACTTTGCAACCGAAACTAGGGTGACCTTGGAAGTTCTTAGTAGGCTGACACAATGGAAAACCCGGATGGTAGTGCTCTGTGAAAGGTTGCCGGGTGCGATCTCCGCATGCACTGGCTGATTAGTTTTGCAGGAAAATCTGACCACGAGAACACATTCCGCCCCAGCATTGGCTTTGTTCTTCATGTGTCCAATTTATACTCTCTCTGTTTTCTCTTTAAAATTCGCCACTTAGAACTACCCTTTCATAGAAAATGAACTTTATTTTTTTTAAATATATATAGAGTTATGGAAATGTTGCTGCATTACCAAACCCTCCTAAAAGGTTGGGAGGCTTATTTTTATTTGGTCCCTGTCTTTCCTGTGATTTGATACTGTGTTATAAAGAAGACGTAATGCTAAAGGTCTACCAAGAGATGTACAGCAGAAGCCGCCTCAGAAACAGAAATTGAATTTATAGGCAGTGAGATAGGATAATTAGTTTTTATATTTAAAAATATCCTCAAAGTGGAAGAGTCTGTTGTCTAAGATAGGGAACGGAATTGAGTTTGAGTCCCAGTATCTCAATAATAGTTCGATGGAAATTGTCTGCTTTGGATAAAATAAACCTGTGGTGTATATGTGTACATACAGATGTGATGGGTATATTCCTCTCAAACACATGAATTAAAGTGTCCGATTAAAAACATTCAGACTGCACAAACTGTACTTATAGTTCTTAGCCTTAAATGTTGTTGATACAGCTAAAGATGATTGGATTAGCCCACTGTCTGCCTTTTTTTTCTTTGAGTAGTTTATTTGGAGTTCAAAATCAGCCAGAGATCTTTTCTGCTTTTCGCATGGAGGGCAAGCGCTGTATCTGATGTTTACTCAGTTTTATGTTTTGCCTCCAGCTATGGATCACTGCAGAATGTACATCTAAAATGCTCTCCGTAGATAAAATGATGGAAGACGGGAGTATGACGTGTCTGCTGGTGTTAGATATGCATAAATTCAGCATACCTTCTGTTATGATACTGTATTCGCCACTGGTCTCTGTTGTTCACAATTGGCAGAAACCAGATCCTGGTTTGGGATCTTGTGCAGACTTTATTTCCTGGGTTGCATCGTGGCTCTGGGAGGGCATCCCCTCTGCAATGTGCCGTCTCCCCAGGCGTGGTCAGCGGTGGGGAGACACCTGGCATCTGCTGGCTGGACTGGGGCTCCCACACGTGGGGTCCGTCCCAGGTTCTCTGCTGAGGGTTCAGCTAGCGAAACCGCACTGTGTGGGGCACCCTCGTTCCATGGAGAGGTCTAAGCCCGAGATGAGCTTGGAAGCCAGAGGAAGCCAGGTCTTCCTCCTCATGGGTTCTCCCGCCTCTGCCTCTGCACAAAGAGAAGTCAGAGGCCCGTACCCCCTGGGTACCTGCTATCTGGATCGCAGAAGGATTCAGCAACCCTGCAAGCCTTCTCTCTTTCTCTCTCTCTACCTCCTGTCCTCAATCTCTGTTTCCAAGGAAGAAAAGGAGATGGTGTATCAAGCCTAAACCTCCGGGTCCACCCTTGTTACGTCAAACTCCAAGATGACGTCCGAAACCTCTTGCCGAACTGAAATGCTAGATCAGGTGCTGGCGCGGCTCGTGGCCTGGGGCTGGGAAATCTTTCTGTTGTGGAAAGGTGGAAAGGCAGCCTGCTGGTTGGGGTGTGGGTGTGGGTGTGGGTGCGGATGTAGAACGTGGGGCGGGCTTTGGAACACCCTTTGCCTTACGGATTGTCTCGGAGGAGACTGAATGCAGAGAAAGGCAAAGCCCAATGCACCTAAACACTAGAGACGGTCAGCAGGAGAGGCCGTCTTGTTCCATAGCGGTTTTGGTTCAGGTGCTGCTCCTTGTGGTTGCTTGAAGTTTCCAGTGTCAGATCAGATCAAGTTTTCTTTCTCGAGGAACCCACACCTCGCATGCTTGTCCGCCATCTGTTCCTTTCCATTGCAAACTGCTCTTTACACAGTGTTGCTCGGTGTTAATTAGAACATGTGTCTCTTTGTCACTCATCCGGGGAAGGGGTTAATGATGATTTATGTCCCTCTAATTGGTTTTCCTCCAAATGGTTATATGTCATTTATTATTTTATAAGAACCCTAAGAGAATGGGAAGAGGAGGAACATCTAATTTTTTTTTCCCATATTCTTTGTTTAAGAGATGTGGTCCTCCAAGTTCTTTCTTTCTTTCTTTCCTTCTTTTTTTAATTTGAGACAGAGAAAAAGAGACCGAGTGGGGGGAGGCGGGAGGCGCAAAAGGAGAAGCCGAGCCCCATGGAGCAGGGAGCCCGACGCCAACTCGATCCTAGGCCCCTGGGATCACGACCTGTGCCAGGGACAGATGATTAACCAACTGAGCCACCCAGGCACCCACCCAGGCACCCCCAAATGTGCACTACTTACCAAGTAGTAATGCACATTTACAGCTTATCAGACAATTTATTATTATTCATGTTTGTTCTCATACGTGAATTTATTTTTAAATAGGTAACATGGTCACATGATTCAAAATTCAGAAGATTCCCAAATCCCAAAAGGTGTGCAAGGGAGAATCTTCTTCCTGCTGCTATCCCCAGATAACAGGTTTCCTTTTCCAGAATCTATGTTATCAGGGTATTTGTGTGTCTGTGTGTGTGTGTACTTATGTAACTCACGTGTGTGTGTATATATGTGGGTACATGCAGATGTACATGTATGAGTTATGTATATATGTATATACTTATTTCCCCCCTTTCTTATACAGAGCATGGCAGACACACATGCTCTTTTGCATATGTGCTTTTCACTTAAACGTATTTTGGGATTCAGTGTGTATCAGGAAGTTAGGGGCAAGCATCCTCTTTCTTTGTTAAAGCTACATTGTATTAATGTACTATTCACGAGTCCCTTACTGACAGACATTTAGGCTGTCTCCAGTTTTTCCTGGGGCAATGATGTTGTGAATCGCTTTATATCACATGATTGTGTGTATCTACAGGAAAGAAATCCCAAAAATGGAACTGTTGCAGCCCCAAGTTGAGTGCATTTGTCATTTTGCTTGATGCTGTCACATTGCCCCTCCTAGAAGCGAGCACTTTCCTGCTCCGACAGCTACAAACAGCCTCGTGTACATTTGTGGCAGTGACCGGTGAAGTAGCTCTCTCAGTTCATGGTCTCCTTTATCTCATTTTGAGTGATGCTGGCTAGAGTGAGCCATTCACAGTAACAGGAAAATACCTGTACCTGGCTGTATGTACATCCGTTTCAAAGATGGAAACCTCTTTGTGCTTTTATCCTCTATCCCCTCAAACACCAGTAAACTCTGGTTTCTAATAAATTAGATAGCAGCTTTATACATTGCTATGTGATCGACAGCCTACGTGCCGCAAACGCTGGAAGATACCTAATCCTGTCCTTTATAGGATTACCCAAAGCATATTGCTGAAATCAGATTTCAACCGAAATTATTTTTCAAAATAATTCATTTCTAACTAATCCAATTAGACTTAGATTTGTAGGGATATCTTATCTGATATCTTTTAAGATACAATATTTTAGTCAATTAAACTCCATATATATTGGTTTTTGTGAAAAGTACATGGATTCTAGAGAAAACACATTTTGACAGATAATGATAGGAAAAATGTCATTTTAGATGAAAAATGGCCACCCTGTCCTAGATATTTTTCTTTGTATTGAGCTTTAGATGGCAGTCCCTCGTGGCTATTTGTAATGACTGTTGTCTTGCTATGCTAACTGCATCCGTCTAGATGATCCCATGACCCCTAATGAAGAGAGAAATCAGGAAGTCGGTTATTTGGGTTAAGTCTCCGGGCCCATGTTCCTTACTTGCTCTCAAAGGTTACAAAAATCTGGGGCGCCTGGGTGACTCAGATGGTCATGCATCTGCCTTCAGCTCAGGTCATGATCCGTGGGGTCCTGGGATCGAGTTCCGTGTCAGGCTCCCTGCTCAGCGAGGAGCCTGCTTCTCCCTCTGCTTGTGCATGCATGCTCTCTCTCTCTCCCTCTGACAAATACATAAAAATCCTAAAAAAAAGAAATTACAGGGGCATCTGGGTGGCTCAGTGGGTTAAGCCTCTGCCTTCAGCTCGGGTCGTGATCTCAGAGTCCTGGAATTGAGCCCCACATCAGGCTCTTTGCTCAGCAGGGAGCCTGCTTCCCCCACCACACACCCGCTGCCTACCTCTTGGCCTACTTGTGATCTCTCTCTGTCAAATAAAATCTTAAAAAAAAAAAGTTACAAAAATCTCTACCAATTGGAAAATACATTGTTCATTTCTTGATAGACTGAACTTTCTATCTTACATTGTTTAAATGTAAGCTAATAATTTGCACAGTTAGAGATGGGTACTGTCCATGGCATGGATGCTGTCTTCTTTCCCTTGGAAGTCCCTGCCTCCAGTTTCTTCTGGCCATGAAAAGACATGGCTTCTTATGATGAATACAAAATTTGAAAACTGAGCACCTGCTGCATGAGATATAATAGGGTTTTCCCTTTGGGATAAATATACTTGCCACAAACTTGCAAATACTGAAACAAACATTGTGAATGGTAAAATAGGAATATTTCTACTGCCCAACCAGGAAATCAACCAGTCTCTAAGAATGAAGTCACTTGAATGTTTAATAACAATTTTGAATTGTGGAAGTAATCCATGCTGCCCTGAAACCAATTTTAGTCCTCCTTCATATCTAGACTCATAAATTTTTAGAGCTAGAAGGAGACATGGAGATGGTCTCAGTTGTGTCGGAGAGAAAACTGAAGCTGAGAGAAGTTTAGCATCATTTTGGTGAGAGAGGATCAAAGCTGGCATTCTTGAATCCTGGCCCCAGACCTCACCTGGTGGATTGTTCCAGAAGTTTTGCTTAAACATGATTTTTTTTTTTAAACCAGAAAAAATGTTTTAAAAAATTAAAAAATAGAACTAGAAAATGTACACTCTTGATAAATCAGTTCTAAGTTCTCTTAGTAAAACGTTTTGGTAGGTAGACTTAAAGTAGGGTTGATTTTGCCAAAGACCCTCCTCAGGAGAAAACCACAGAATGCCCATTCTAAGAAACATCTTGACAGTGACCTGTTGAGACAGGCTTATGGGGAAACACAGTCTTCAAGAATGTCCCCCATGTTGTGGAAAATACCCCTGCGGTACAATGAGAACTTTCTAGTGACCTCAGCTGTACATGAAGAGAGAAGCAGAAGGATGGGGATGTGAGAAAAAATGAAGGCATCACCATTGGGTAGCTGGGATTGGTTAGAAATGCACTGTTTTGTGCAAAGCTTTTGGGAAACCTCTTGTGAAGACTTCAGTTCTATTTTTAGGAAAGAAGAAAGACAGAAAGAGAACAGGAAGAAAGGAGAAAGGGGCAGAGGGAGGAAGCATGGGTCTTACCGCATCGCACACAGGCAACATATCTTCTCAAACGTCTCTTCTTGGACCAAAGGGACCGTAGCTGTTTGATGGCAGCGGCCCTAACCATTGTCTAGAACTTTTAAGTATTAAAAATTTGTCCTGTACCTTCCAGAGCTGTGTTAGCTTCCCAAGCCCTTCATCCAAGGTTTAGACACCAGTAGCTAAATATGGATTACCCGTGTGGCCTTGGAACCTCGACAGGTCTGGGGCTTAACCTACCATCTCCCCTTCTCCTCATACCGGTCCGTATATGATCTTTTCACTGAGTTGCATCGGAGTCCTCTAAATAAGCCAGGTCAGAACTCTGGGATTGTCCCCAGTTCTACCTGCAACCCCTCTCCCACCCCGCCCATCCTTCCTCCTGTCCTGTCCTCTGCCACAGTCTCACTTCACAACCTCATCATTTCTTGAGTGCTGCAGCAATCTCCAGGAGGCCTCTGCCACCCAGGTTTTGTCTCTTTCCAACTTGTCTTCTAGATTGTTGCCAGAGAACGCTTTCTAGGAAAGCCTGTCCAATCGTGGAATTCCCCTGCCTGAAATACTCCATTTGTTTTCCATCCCCCACGGAGAAACTGGCCTGATTGACCCACACTCAGTCCTTTACGCATGCCTCTTGCTATTCTGCATCTTCTCAGGCCACACACCGTGTAACCCCCCCTTCCACTCTCCTGCCCTGCCCCATGCCCGCTCGCAGGTGCACCACTGCGTTTTCCTACCCCCCTGACCTTTGCACATGCTGTTCCTTCTGAGCAGCACCTTCTGTTTCCCTCTTTCTTGTCTGATTCTTACTGATATTTCTGATCTCAGCTTAGACGGCTCTTGATTAACAGACCCTTGCGCACATTTACCATGTGCTAGGAGTTTTATGGGTTTTACGTATATTTATTCATTTACCCCTCAAAACCTCAGGAGAAACAAAGGATTATTATCCCTATTTTATGGATGAGGAAACTGAGACTTTCTCTGAGTGATAAAGTATCTTCTCTCATTAGTCTGCTGGTTACAAGGCTGGGCCAGAAGCCATCTTTCGCCACTGTTTAGCCCTTTATTTTGCTTTGTATGTAGCGTGTTATCTATATGTATATGCATGTGTGTATCCATACATATGGGTATGTGTGCATTTGTATTATTCTTTGAGTTGGTAATATAAACACATATTATTAAATTTAAAAGATACAAAACATACAGTGACAAGGAGGCCTCCACCCTATCCTTGTATCCTTCCCCCTTCTCCCTCCCAAACAGCTGTTGCTATGAGTCTCTTTTTTATGGCTTAATAATAGGCCATGATAGGTCTATATATAAGTTATTTAATCGGTCTGCTCTTGTGGGATCTTTAGATTGTTCTCAAACTTTTGCTAGGACAGACATAGCTGCAAAGATTGGCTTTTTACAGGTACCATTTTGCACACATATGAGTTTTATCTGCGGGATAAAATCCTGGAATTGGAGTTTGGGGTCACAGGGTAAGTGCACTGATAATTTTGATAGATAGTACCAGATTGTCTTCGTAGCGGATGTATGTACTTATCCTTTGGGTAATAATTTATGAGAGTACCTCTTCCTACCCTCGTCTGTGTACGTGATGAAACGTTCTGATGTTCCCCACGCCTGAAACTTTTACTCTGCATTTCTCTTATTATGAGTAAAGTTTCGTATCTTTTAATGTGTCTGTGAACTGTTTGATTTTCTTTTATATTAGCTGACTATTCATTTGGCTTGGTTGGGTCTTTTCTTATTTATATATAGGCTTTCCTTATATATTGATGAAATTAGCCTTTTGTGTCAGATTTATGTTTCAAATAGTTCTCTGGTTTGTCATTTGTCTTTTGTCTTTGTTTATGGTGCCCCCATCCCCCCCCCCCCCCCCCCCCCCCCCCCCCCCCCCCCCTCACCCCATCCCAGGCACCCCCCCCGCCACCCCCCCCCCCCCCCAGGTCAGAAAATTGTTGTGTTCGTGTAACCAGGTTTATCAGAGGTTTGAGTCACAGGGAGACTGCCCTGTGCCATGCCTCCTTGGTAAAATTCTCTTCCATGTGCGTGCACGTGTGCATGAAGTTGTGTCAGAGAGAATCGGTGAAGTATACAAGCTTAGAGAACAGATCCTGGGGTCCTGCTGACCTAACTCTTACCTCTGGCTTCATCTCTAACTAGTTCCACAAACCTGGAAGAAATGTTTAGATCGGTTATTGGTGCCTCCGCCCCGGGGTTACCGTGAACATCAGCTGGGACAATAGGAACGTGTCTTGCGTTTAATTACTGAGAGCGGCCTTTACTCTGTTATTATTTCTTTTCCAAATGCAATCATCGTTGCAGGAGGACAGAAGGCCTTTCTTCTCTTGCTCTGCATCCCTCCTGCCATCCTCGGGGCGCTCCCAGCCCCACTCCCAGCCTCAGCCCGTGCTCTGCTGGAAGCGCATGAGCGCTCATTTTGATTGCTTCGTGTTTATTTTGATCTGAGAGAGCGAGGGCTGGAGTTCTTGCCGGAGCCACCTGGAGTGCCACAGGTGCTTCTCCAGACTCCTCACTTGCCAGGGGTCTGTCTTTCCAGGCCCTCGAGGACCCTGGCGCCTTACCAGACCGTGAAGTTTTGTTTCTTTCCCGGGTCATCCGTGAGCATGCGCAACAGCCCCCCACCGCACCCCCCGCCCTTGGGTCTGTGCCTTCCGCCTCTGGACATTCTTTCTCTGGCTGTGTCAGCAGTCGCCTCACCTCCCATCCCCGCACCTCTGCGGGCCCCCGCCCTCCTTGTTCCAGTCCCGCTCGGAGCGGACTTGCGCCTGTGTGCTCCAGGTGGTAGGTGCTCCGAGCTCTGAGCGAAGGAGCAGAGGAGTGAGCCGTTGGGTGCAGGGACTGATGGCAAGAGCCGTGCGCCGCAGGCTGGGTCTCCACTCCCATAGAGCCGGTGGGGCGCTGTCACCCAAGGTAGTAAGGTGTTTCGTGGATGATCCCCCTAAAAATTTCTGTGCTGCCCCGGTCTGTTCATGCTTCTTACAATTTTGGTTAGTTGCTGTCAGACTTAACTCCTTTAAAATATTTAATATGATTAAATAATTACTACGATATTTAATGTGCAGGCTGTTCAAAGACACCAGTAATTTGGAGGCAGAGCCAAAAGTTAGGCCTTCGTTTCTTGATTTTTATCTCTGTTGGTTCCTTTAATTCTCCTTTGCCTCTTTCGGTATTTCCTTTGTGTGCTTAATTTTAATAGTGGCCCCTTGCCTTTCCAGTGGTAGGAAATGTAGTGGAGCAGCAAATAAAGTCATCTCGGGTTTAATTTTGCCACGATCCTCGCCACCAGTACAATCATGCTTGGAGCACAAGCGGTGGGCTTTATGGTGGGGTCTGTTGGTTGTGGGTCGTGACTAATCCAAAGCTTGCGGGGGGGCGGGGGGCGGGGGGGCGGGGGGGGTGTCAGGGAGTGAGCCGAAAAGCAAAGGCAAAGGACAAATTGGAAAGAAAAACACGACCCAGAACTAGGACATCAAGTTGATTTAATTTTCTGGGCGCCTCCAGTGCCATCGGCCATCCAAAAATGAGTAAGTCACAGATCCCAACATCAAAGGCAGGACCTCCTGGGTGCTGAGCGCCATCCTTACATTTTTATACTCGAGATTTGCAAAGAATCCTAAAAGGTGGGAAACTTTATTCCAAGTTTTTATGGATAAGGGCATTGAGTTGATAGGGAGTTGAGTAACTTGTGATCCCAGAGTGATCTCAGAGCCATGATTATAATGAGTGAACCTGGTTTTAAAGCCCAGAGTGTCCGGGTGCGTTGCATTGCCTTCCAGGAACGCAAGGTCCAGAAAAGGGTAGTGGGTCCTAACAGTGATGTGACTTGTTTCTGGTGGAAAAGTAAAAATAATGATGCGAACATGAGAGAAAGGTACGGTTGCCCTTGGGCTTTCTTTCTGGTTGGAGCTTTTGGCTCTGTAGTGCTGTTCAATATGGTGAGCGTTTAGGAGAGAAAGGTCACCCCCATCAGCCGTCCTGCTCCCCCAGCCCCCACCTTGATCAAAGAAGTCTGCTTACCACCTGACTCACCTGCAGGTAACAAAACAGGTTTTTAAAATATGTAATAAAGGAGCACGGCCTGTTCCTCTGGCAGCGGTCCCAGTGGATGTAAAACTATACTCCACTGCCTGGAACCCTGGGCCCAATGGGTTCTTTGAAAAAAGAAAAATGCTCAAGGTTCCAGACTTCCATTGGGATGTTACTAGAATGTTCTGGAGCTTGCCCTCACAGCCCTCACTTCCCACCACCGGCACCTCTGCTGCATATTTGGGGGCAAGTCATTTCACTGTCCACATCAGGTGCCCCTAAATGTTAACATTCTCTCTGAGTGCGGAATTTTCTTGGGAGGATTTCAGCCCGTCTGTGAGAGATGTCAGTTATCTCCTCTGTTCCTTCTGGAAGTAGCTTCTTTACCCCAGCTTACAATCTTGTTGTATTCCTACGTGTTTTGGAAACAAAGTGTGCAGTAGGAGAATTCCTGCTTTGTGAATATTGGATCGCTTTGTTCCCTGGCACAACAATCTCTCCTTTGTATTAAACATCTGAGAACAGAAGTTCTAAATAACATTTTTATATTCCCTGTTGATATGGGTTCTTTATTTGGGGACAACAGTTCGGTGTTTGTGCCTCTTAGATTCTGATGTACTTTCCCTTTCTGCAGTGATGACGCCCCATACCCACAGCCTGGAATTGCACGAGTGTAGTGGTGATGAGTGGTTGCCTACCCTCTGGGGACTTTCTTCTTCTGTCCCTCTTGCCTCCAGTGAGTGACCCATGGCATCATGGGATGACCAACTGGTCAGAGCACAGGCCGCTAACCCGCTGGCCCGACCGTGAGCCGAGTGGCTGAGCCAACCAGCTACCAAGAGACCAGATGGGCAGACAGACCAAAATAGTCACTTATCCACCTCCTTCCTGGAAATGCAGAAGGGCTGCCCCCGAGGTCCAAGAAGGCCTAATTTGGTCAAAAAACCTTCCTTACTCGGAACCGGAGGCTGAGCTGTGACCCTGGTATGAGTTCCCTACCTCCGGTGTTTGATTTTCCCCAAACCCATTTGTCCGTCCACAGGTTGGTCAGCCTGGTCAGCAACAACTAACTGAGAACAAATGCCTTAAGGTTAAAAAACTTCTGATTATTTTCCTTTTTGTACTTGTACAGAGTGCTTGGACTTTTACTCCAAAGAAAATAAAGAAATATATGTGTCTTCTTCTGTAGGCAAACCCCAATATTATCAAAATTCAGTTTTTTAAGACAAAGTAGGACAGTTTTTCCCCCACGGAAAATTTATCACCACATCCCATAAATGGCATAGACAGCATAATAAAAATATTATTTATTGCCCCCAAATGTTTATATTTCTGGGTAAGGTTCAAAGCGTGCTGGCTCCTTGTGTTTTATCATTTGGGGTCAGAGAAGAGTTTCTTGCTCCTCATTTCTTTAGGGAATATTTGTCTTACGCTTCTTGGGGGCCAAGGATCGTGCTGGTCTTCTCCATGTCTGCTTCGTTCCTGATGGGAGCAGGTGGACGACATGGGTGTTTTTCTCAGGAGGTTGGCTCTCACGCACGAGCCAGAAGCTTGTCCTGGGACAGCCGGGATTTCTCCGGGGAAGCTGCACCGAGGGAGGCCCCTTGAGCCTGAGGCACTGGGATGGATTGGATTATTTTCTAAGTGGAAGAACATTCTTCTCCTCCTGTCCAACCTTTCCTTGCTGTCTAAAATGGGGAAATCACTCCAAACAGACAAGCTCAAGGGAGAATAAATAATACTGTCTTCTAGGCAGCCTGATAGTGCCTGCACTAGTCAGTGTTTGGATAAGGACAAGCCCCTCGAGGGGGAATGGAACCCTTCTCCAGACCTTAACTGATCTTTGTGTTCGCTCTGCTGCTTCTAATTCTTGGTGGGAAAGTGATTTGTAGCGCAAAGTGGCTTCTCGTGTGGTAGGTGCTGTATTATGTAAGACCGTTCTTATCAAAAGATCATTTCTGCTAGTTTTGATTTTTTAAATTTCTGATCCAGCCCATGTTTATTGTTCTTTTTTCTTTTTATTTCTTCTTGTTTATACAGTCACTGTTCCTCTTAGTTCTGTCGCTTTACCAGCCCCATCATCTGCCAGGCATATGGGAGGAGATGGGGGCACTTGGTTTCTTTTTTTAATTGTCAAAACCAATTGGCTGGACATCTTCAGAAATGGTCCCTTCTTCCCTGGTGAGTTTGTTACATAATACGGAGCTTCATTAGTTATAAGTCTGACCCCTAAGGAGTTGTGTTGCATTCATTCCTAAGGATTAAGGCCTTCCTAGCCTGATTATCCCTTTGGGATCTGTGCCATTGTGTGTGCCCGATGACCAGGGCGAGCCTGGCTCAGGAACAGGGCAACTCCTTCCAGAGGTACCCGGTCCTGTAAGAAAGTTCTACAGAAGAGTGGTGATGAAGATCTCTTTTGGTAAAATGAGATTGTGAAGCCCTCAATCATGTGCCTGTTAAACAATTTATATAATAAATCCAGAACTTGGAGATCCAAAGGGTATTGGCATGTTTTTAGTTATGTTGCTAGGGAACTCTGCCTGTGTCCTCACATGATACATGGCTCTGTGAGTGCATCCGTGTGCACGCATGTGTGTGTATGTATGGAATGGGGAAGACGAGACTGCCCATCGTTAGGTACTTTATAAGGAAGGACTCGCTAGACTTCTACCATAACTAATAGGACCGAATTTGTTTACAGCAGTGGTAATGTGACCAAGAACAAAGCAGACGAGGAGTAGCCAGGCACGATCAAAGCACAACTAATATATCAGGTTTCTGGAACATCTGAGTCTGAGCGTTTGGTTTTCATCACGATATGTTGAGAGGTGATGCTTTCAAAGCAAGAAAGGAGAAAAGGCCAGCTACGGGGAATGGTAACTGAGACACTCAGAAAGCAGATGCGTGCACCTGAATGCAGTCGGCCACATTTCCAGGACCCACACTCTGTCCTGTCTTGGGGGCCGGAGGGAGAGTTCTGTGAAAGGTCACGTAATAAAAATCGAGCCCCTCTATGCTTTGTGTTCAACATAGATCCACACATTTGGTGGCTTTGTGGATTGTGACTTGCTTTCTTGGGAGCACAGTTCGCACCTGTCTTGGGAAGTCCATTCTGGGTGACCTCGAACGCGGCAGGGAAAACCTTGCTGAGTCTGGATGTTTGACATCCACGTGGGGCGGGAAGGGGACCCCCTGGGTGGCTCTGCAGTGTTACCCACGGAAACTGAAGGCTGGGATGAAAATAAAAGCAAACTGTTTCCCCTTGGGCAATGGATCGACTGCAGTCAGGATTCTCCTCCTGATAAAATGCTGCCCCTTTGTTCTGCTCCCTGCGTGTTTATCCCTGTGCTGGCTGTGAGACCGTTCATTCAGTTTTCATCCACCTGGCACGGCTTCAGCGCCAAGTGCAAGGTGCTCCCCAGCTGCCGCGGGGAACTGCATGCAAACAGTGGAGCAAAGGCCCTCGGTGTACACACACACACACACACACACACACACACACACACACCGCGTTTGTCTGCTGCGTTCTGCTTCTCTGTCCTGGGGCATGCCGGGAACATGATCACACTGTCTTGCTCGTTCTGTGGCGGGGGCTGGTGCCCTTGAACTGGATTCCCCACAGTCATCAATAGGCCTGTTCATGTGGGAGGTGACAACACATTTTGCTGTGGCATTACAGGCTGCTGGGCTCAATGTGAGCATTCTTCTTGGAGGGAGCAGAGGGCACGGGCCTTCCTCTGGCCGGGAAACTCACAGCCTGCGCCACACAGCAAAGATACTCGATCCAGGCCACGGGGGAGCACTTAGCTTTCCTTTTTTGTGGGCTAAATAAAATTTGATGAGCCAATGATTGTGATTAAGCCCTATTGTGAGGTTTTCAGATAATGCATCACCTAATCGCTGAAATCTTTGTCAGACACTGTTAATCTACGAAAGAAGCCTGTGACATCCTCTGTTTTCATTATACTCGATTCTTAATCCTCTGAATCGATAGGAAGAATTACCATCATCGATCATACAAACCCAGGAAAAGTCCAAAAATACTTTGTGTTTGATTCCGGGCCACGGGCTCTAGACATGTGAGCGCAGACACCCGACCGCCGAGCCACCCCAGCTCACTCCCTCCAGGCTGAGCTCCAGCTTTCCCTGAGAAGGGGACAGGGTCCTGGAGGTGGGGGTGTCCCCTGGAGTGGAGGAGGCGGGGCTGTGGGGCCCAGTGGAGAAGGTGGTCATCAGTCCACAGGCTGTAGCATCGGCTCTGGAGAAAGCTGACCAGGCTGCTCTGACGACATCACACGGGTATTTTTTTAAGACTTTTTTTAAAGGTCAAAGTTGCATATGTGTATGGCGAAAAGCCAAATAGTCCGGAAGGCGTTTAATGAAAAATAGTGGCCCTTGCGTTGCTCCTCTTCCCCCTCTGGCCCACTTCCCAGAGGCAGCATCCAACCCTCCCGCCCTTTTCCAAAGTCCTCTTGGTGATCACCTTTGTATCTTTAAGTAATACATGTGGACTAGTCTCTTGGGGTTGAGGTAACCAAGGACCACAGGCTGGGTGCTTCCAAGCAATAGAAACATCTTCTCTCACAGAGAGGGCTCTGTCTGAAGGCCCTGGGGAGGACTTAGCTGGCCTCTCCCAGACTCTGGCGGCGGCTGCCCATCTCTGGCATTCCTTGGCCTGTAACTCATCACGCCAGTCCTTACCTCTGTCGCCTCGTGCCACTCCGCCAGGGAGTCCTCGTCTTCACGCGCCGTTTCCCTCTTCTTTGGAGGCAGCAGCCATATGGGATGACAGCCCGCCCAGTGACCTCATCTCAACTTGGTGACTGCAAAGACCCTGATTCCCACAAAGGTCCCATTCACTGGAACATCTCTTTTCGGGGAACACGATTCAACCCGTACCACCACTATTTCCAGCTTCTGAACACTTGGCTTTGCTGACCTTGTTCTAGGACCGAGGAGGTTTCTCTGCCTTCTTCAGTCCCATCTTCGCCTTGAGCTTCTGGCCTGTACTTACGTTGGTCTTCTCAGTCCCTCCCCTTAAAGGACTCTGCAGAAATATCAAACAAATTCTGGACACTTCATTTCTTATTCTGTTAACCGTAGAGCACATCGCTTAATTATCCATTAAAAACCAGAACATCAGTGCTCCTGACTCCTCTTTTCTCCCACCCCCCAGTGTCTGTCACCTGCTTCAGGGCTGCCAGCACCCGAGTTCTTCCCGGCTAACTGAGTGGTTAGATCCTCTGTCATCCATCCTCAGGTGCAGAATCGATATTGGCGTGTAGTTCTGTAGAGAGGATCTATGAGTGGAAAACCGGTAAACAGCGTTTTCATTCGTTGTCATTATGCCGATGTCTGCTGGGTTGTATTGCCTTGTATGCCCTCTGGGTTTTCATTAAAATGCTTTCTGCCATTTGAAGAATGACAGTATAATGTATGTTTGTAGAGTACTTTAGGATCTATGTTGTATTTAATTTTAGAGGGCAGCATACTTCTGTGTTACTGTTTGGAAACTCAGTTTATTAGTACAGCTTGAAATCCATTTGTATTACATATTGAAATAAAGCTCTTTGTCTCTTGTTAGGAAAGGTTCAATCACATGAAACAATACTGATGTGGGTCTCTACTCTATAAGTTTTTAACAGCAGGTAATTCCTTCTAAAGCAGTGCTAGTCCAACTTCTGGATTTCAAAACTTTTGTTTTCTTTCTTCCCCCTCTTCCCCTTCTCTTTCTTTCTTCTCGTTCTCTCCTTTAAACTCTAAGGACCAACACGTAGATGCTAACTTTTTACTTTGCCAAGTTGGGATATTAAGAAATTAGCTACTGTTTGCTCTCACTGGTAAGTAAAGAAAGTTTAACATCAAAAAGACAGGGGAAACATCATCTCAGAGTAAATGACACTATTTTAAAATGGAATGAATTTAATTATTAAAAAAAAAAAAAACCCACTCCCTCCCCTAATTTTGGGTTTCCTGGGTCAGTCTTGTTTGATAGAGAGGTATTTGGTTTTAATGGATATTGAGCATAAATCTTCATTACTTGACTTACTCTGTGGCTGGTTAAGCCTGTTACAGATACTTGAGACCTGGGGACAGGCTCCATGTGGGATGGGAAGGTTGGTCACCGTATTTTGTGACCTTTAGCTGTAAATGGACCCCTGTCCCCCAACTTCATACCCCTCATCCAGGCCAACTGAGCCAGCTCACGAATGTGGGGTACTGGGCATGGAGGAAAAAGTGGAATTTGCGATCCGTCACTTTCGTAGACATGGCTCGTGAGTAAGTCACCAATTGACTCATTAATTTCTTGGTTTCTTAAGTGGTCAGAAGGCAGGGTCATTCCATGGCTGACGTGTCACAGCTGGCAAGCCTCAGCGTTCAGCAGATGCATGAACACAACATCTTCAGAGTATTTTCACACTCAACTAAATCTCAGACAGAATGAGGTTTCTGGTGACCTTTGTCCCATCAAATACATTTGGTCCGTTAACCACTGCTTCAGTTTTTCCTCTCCTTAAAGGACTTGTAGTTTGGGACATCACCATCACTCTCCTTCAGGGGGCTACCCTGCTGTTGAATTTAGTTTTCAGAATGTTGATGTTTTTAATGTTTTGTGAAATCCCCCAAATAAGAACAGAGTTCCTTCCGGGGCACCTGTGTGGCTCAGTGGGTTAAGTGACTGACTCTTGATTTCAGCTCAAGTTATGATCTCAGCATCGTGGGGTTGAGCCCCGCATAGGGCTCTGTGCTCAGCAGGGATTCCGCTTCCAATTAGAAGCACAGAGAGTCTTGTCCCTTGAGGGCTCTTGTCCTCCTGGGGTCCAGTCCTGTTCTGGTAGGGTAGGGAAAGGGGCTATGCACCCTGAGCATGTCTGAGTTTGGTCATTTATTGGAAGCAGTGGTCTGGATACAGCGGTCTACACTGTCACTCTATTTCATTTGTGACTAGTAACGTACTCTCCAGAAGAGAGTCACCTAGAATTTGTGGAGCAGGAAGAGGTGACCAGTGCTGGCCTGCACTGCTCTGTGTCCCTAGGCTCTTGGATGTTCGCTGAATCGCCAGTAGAGCGGGGGAAATGATACTAACTTCCCGAGGCAGGGATTGGAGGAGACCTTCCTGCTGCACGTCTCTTGATTCTTCCAAATGCCTGTAAGAGGAATTAAACTTGTAACCACATGCTCTCCGGGGCTCCACACCCCGCAGGAGGGTCCCCAGCCAGATCCAGGTACAGGCGGGGCCCAGGTTCACAGCGATCGATGCATTCTGCCCCTCTCCCTTTCACCTGCACTCGTGTGACCTTCGGAAGCCCTCATGGTCATGGTGTGTTTGTTCCCGTCTGATGGTTTTTGCTGATGTCCAGGGAATGCAGTATGGGTGCCATCAGGACAGTGCCTCTGGTCACCAGCTTGAAGAGGTGATCTTTGCTTACTGAACCCTAACCCTCAGTGTGAAGGACGAGGATAGTCCAATGCCAAGGTTGGGACGGCTACAAATGGCATCTCGTCCGTAACCCATATTTGGAATATATGTATTAATTTAGGATATAAACATTTGGAAGTTTTCAGCAACACCAGACTGTAAAAAAAACTGGCATCGACGAACGTGATCCCCCTACTTGCCAAGGGAAGGTGGAATTCAGTTTGAGCACATTTTAGTTTTTGTCAGATCATGTTGTACGTGGTAATTGTTATAAAGCAGAAAAACCACCAGGCATCCCTTTATCTCCCAAGCAAACATTCTAAATAGTCAGGAGTTTGCTGTACATAAAAGGAAGCTTTCTCTTACACTGAAGCTTGCCAAGCAAATTGTGACTCCTAAAAGTAAAGCCCGGAGAAAGAATGACTTAAACAAGCTTTCTGTGGGTGGAAAATAAACACTAACTTTATATGTATTTCAAAAAACCTTAAAGACACAGGTGGGAAATGAAGCCTCGATAAGAAAGAAATGCTTAGTTGGGTGGAAAAAAAAAAAAGAAAACATTCAGCAGTTTTTGTAACTGTGCAAGTCCAGACAGTTTCTTTCTTTCTTTCTTTCTTTTTTTTTTTTTTTTTTCTCTTCTGGTTAGCTGCTCATAGCCACAAATATGTGTATTATTTCCTTCTTGCCCACAATTATACTAAGAATCATCTTTCTAATATACTGGGGAATCCCAAATAAAAATCTCATTTTCCTAAAAACAGACAAACCTTTAACTCCAGCAATTAAATTATTCAGTTTTCCTACCTGAACGTCAAGGAGGTCATTCAATTGTCGTTACAGAAGTCTCTTCCGACCACCTCAGATACTTCCCTTCCCAAAGTTATGCTGTAAACAGCTGACGTCCTTCAGGAGGGGTTTGCCCATCACTGAGGTTCTGAACGAGCCTCAGAAACCTCCTTCAGGAGGCCTATCCGGTGAGGCGGCTGCCCCAGTTATGTCATAGAGAAGTAGGACCACAGATAATTTTAACCCTTTTCAGAGTATCAAAAGATATCTATATCTATATCTATCTCTGTCTATGTATACACACACACACACACACACACACAATGGAATACTATGCAGACATCAAGAAACTACAAAACCTTGCTATTTGCAATGATATGGTTGGAACTAGAGGGTATTATGCTAAGCAAAATAAGTCAATCAGAGAAAGACAATTATCATATGATCTCACTGATATGAAGAATTTGAGAAACCAGGCTGGGATCATAGGGGGAGGGAAGGAAACATGAAAGAAGATGAAACCAGAGAGGGAGATAAACCATAAGAGACTCTTAATCTCAGGAAACAAACTGAGGATTGCTGGAGGGGAGGGGGGTTGGAGGGATGAGGTGGTTGGGTGATGGACATTGGGGAGGGTCTGTGCTGTGGTGAGTGCTGTGAAGTGTGTAAGACTGATGAATCACAGACCTGCACCCCTGGGGCAAATAATACATTGTATGTTAATAAAAAAAAATGAAGATATTCTTATATGGGAAGCGACTGTTAACTACTTTGAATATATTCTTATATGGGAAGTGATTATTGACTACATGAAATTTGTGTCTTATCCAAGCATGTCACAATAGTACACCCTGCTAACTTCATAATTGATCATAAGGTGTCCGGTCTTAGCGTGTGGGGCCCCATGGCCTGCCCAGATTCTGATCTCAGCTCTTTGGTGCCTGGTTTCTGATGCTCCCTCCTCCTTATCTGCAGAGCGCCCACTCTAACAGTACCTGCCTTCCAAGTGCTCTTGTGCGCTAATATGAAGCAAGTGCTTAGATCCGTGCCCAGCACGCCCCAAACGCCATGGAAATGGCAGCCCCTCTTTTTTCTTTTTGTCACGGTTAGGGAAACGAGGAACAAATCCAAACCGTACTCAACCCAGGAATTATTATATTTACCATTAAAATATGTTTTTTGTCTATAGAATTGGTATCTGCTCTCTGCGTATTCACTTAAAAAAATTCGGATCTGAAACAGCAGGTGCTAGGAAGTTGTTTATTTTGCCTTTCCTGCTTCCTTCTTAATTTGTGCCTGCTCCCTGTTCTAGTCTGGGTCTCGATCTGATAGATTGCTTCGTGCAGGATTTCTCTATATAGAACCTCTGTAGAACTGACCCTATCCCATTTACTTGGATATGGGACGATGGGGAGTAGTAGCCGATCAGTAGTAGCCAATCAGAGCTCTCCCACGAGCACATGAGGACATAGGTGGAACCTGGATCCATAAAGGGAGATTGGAATGTTCATGAAGCAGATGATAAAGTCAAGCAGGTGTTGTCAGTTCCCTTGAAAGTAACTTTTGCTGTCCATAATCTATGACAGGAATGGTCAAGATTTTACAATTCTGTTTCCTTGTAAATTTCTGCTTCCTCATCGTATCTCAAAATCTCAGTGAATGACAGTCTTGTTGCTGTCTTTTTTGAGGTATGAGGAAAATTTGCATCACTCATATTTGAGGAATAAGAGATTGGTGGAGAGATAAGTTGTTGTTGCCTTGCTTTTGTTTTTAATTTCCAGATAAGCCTAATGCTAAAATTTACCACCAGTACCGACTGAAAAATTTGTCTCGGCATTCAAATACAAAATATTTTTCTTAGTCAGTTTTTTTCTTAAGGTTACATAGTCATGCTTGACTTAAAAACTGAAATTAAAATTTTCTCCTTCTATGAATATTGAAACTCTGTGCTATCCATAAGATGAGTTGCACAATAATTATTATAAAGAACAACATAAATCCTCCCAGGCCAGTGTTTTGTTTAACCTGATTACTTATGGATTTGTGACCATAGTTTATTGCCATCTTTTTATTTTTAAAGATTTACTTATTTATTTATTTTTAAAAGATTTTATTTATTTATTTGACAAACAGAGATCACAAGTAGGCAGAGAGGCAGGCAGAGAGAGAGGAAGAAGCCGCGTCCCCGCTGCACAGAGAGCCCGATGGGGGGCTCGATCCCAGGACCCTGAGACCATGACCGGAGCCGAAGGCAGAGGCTTTAACCCACTAAGCCACCCAGATGCTCCGAAGATTTAGAGAGACAGAAGAGAGTACAAGTGGGAGGGGCAGAGGGAGAGAGAATCTCAAGCAGATTCCATTCTGAGCGTAGAGCCGGACACAGGCTCCATCCCATGACCCTGAGATCATGACCTGCCGAAACAAGAGTCAGACGCTTAACCGACTGAGCCACCCAGGCGCTCCTGCTGTCATAACAACCATGTGTTGCTTCAGAAATTCTCCAAAAGACAGTACTTATACTAGTAAGTGGAAAAAACTGCTTACTAGTATTCAAAGTACCTAAAACAAATGCAAATAAAGAAGTTTGAATTTTTAAATTTGGATTACTGACAGATATGAAAAAGAAGACTCTCATAGTTTATCAGTTGATCGCATGTGCTGGGAGTCTCCTTTTCCCCATTAGCACTAAAATAGTTTTGAGTAGTCGATATCTTGGTATGTAAAATGAAAATATATTGCTGCCACCGCCATCGTCATCATATTAACTGGACTTGTGCCCACCAAGGATTCCACGAGGCATAACCAAAGCAAGTCAGCACTTGTTAGGAGAAGCCGGTCAGCTCTAACGTTGAGTGGTCGTGCAAAACTTTGCAAATACATTATTTGTGATGTGCAATAATACCAGAATTTAGTTCTCATCATGTGACTGACTCAATTCCATTTTCTCCCATTAAAGTTTTTCATTTCATTAATAGTTAGTTCAAAAACTTATGCTCTTCTTCACATTCACAAATGATGGAATATTTTGATGGGAAGCAAAGGTTAACTTTGTGTTCTTCCTTGTAGTAGTGACAATAGTCCCTGCCCCTAACTTCAGATATGAAGATTCCTGGTTTGATGTGTGATTCAACATGCCCTTACTGAGGGCCTCTTTGTGAAGGGACTAGAACGCACTGGTTGGAGTATGTGTTTTGGAGTCAGACTGTTCTTGGCTCAGATCCTGGGACAGCGACCTGCTTGCTGTGTGGTCTTGAGCTTCCTTGTCATGTAAATACCTGACCTACAGAGCTGGTCAGGAGCTCAGAGAGAGGACCACGGTGAATGCGAATGCGTATGGCCTTCCATGGCTTCCGTTGGCAACCCCACCCCTTTCCACTGGGCCCTCCTGTTGTAATTCCTGTCCACAGTGTGGATGGGAGAATGGAGCAGAAGTGCTTGACACCACCCTTGCTTTTACGGAGCTAAACATATTGTATGATGACATCTTAAGCCAGTGTCTTCACCGCAGAGGCCTTGGTTAACAACTCTGTTAAATTCGGGTGTTGACCTTCACTTTATGATTATTTCTAAGAGCACATCCAGACCTGACCTTCTGTGAGTCTGTGATACTATAGAGCTACAGGCTAAAGAATAAGAAACTAACAGTAGGGTATTAAATGGGTGGTATCGACCCCAATAATACATCCTAAAGGAAGAATCAATCAGACTTAATGACAGACTAGAAAAGATTAGCTGTTCATCAGAAATTACTCTAAGGTAGCATTCCCCAACACATCCTCTACAAAATACTAGTTCCTCAGGACGGTAACCGACACTAATTAGGAAAAAGTTTCTGAAAATCATTTGAGGAATGCTGAACCGGACAGGTTTCTTTTCTGTCGGACATCTCGGCAGCTTTCCTACATGCATGTACATTATGATTTGGAAGTGAGGGAAATGTAAGTAATTGTAGAAGCATTTCCAAAATGTACTCAGTCTGGAAACAAAATTATTTGGCATCCAAGTAACATCTTGTCCAACTAGGATTTTATGGGATGTATTTTGCAGAATGCTGCTTTATGGATTTAAACCAGGAATGGTGTAGAATATGGATACTGTTGACCTCACTGACTGAATGTGCTCAACATGTTCAGGGGTCCCATGGAAGCCAGAGATGAATGAGATCCGGTCTTTGCCGTATGTCTGGTGACAAGGCTTCACGTATGGTGTTGTGTTGTTCACAAGGCTAAGAGTAGGGATGCCCTGACCAGAAGACAGTTACCCCAGCAGATTATTGACACAGAATCAATGGAGGCAATATCCTGAGGGCAGTAGGTCTTGGCTTCTGTCTTGAATGTATCTCTTTCTCTCTCTCTCGAGTTCTTATAATGGTATTTGCATCCTGTTCACCTCAGAGAAATTCTGAAGATAACATGAATGTATAGCGTCACAGCTTAGGTGGTTGGAGTGAAACCAGTCCAAAGTTTCATTCAGGAGGGGATTTAACCAAATTTAGTCTGAGTTTTGCTTTCGAGTAAAAGCATAGTGGTTTGACCACCATTTCAACACTTGGCTCCCAAGTCAAAATATAATCTAGGAAGAGAAACCTGAAAAAAAATGAACTACACACAGAGGCAACCTGCTTCTTTATGAGGGGATGCGGAATTGAAATGTTGGCTGCACCCTGATGGCATCATCTCTTCATGTATTCTTCATTTCTCATGGATGGGACATGGGCCTTGGGGCAGAGTTTACTGGGATGAACCTTTTCTTCTCACCAGTCGGGTCTGTGGACTCGCTCACCACTGGCTTTTTCTGCCTCTTAGGCCTGAGGAAACAATTTTGGCAGTTTGCACCGTTATTTTGCTCATGTTGTGAGCAGCATTTCTCTGACCTTTTGTTATTTACCGAAACAGTCCGGCCTGTTTTCTTTTAAGAGAAGCGTGAAATGAAGGGGAGTCAGTCAGCACAGGCTGACTTTGGTATCAGAAGCCTAACATCAGGCTCCTCAGCTTCAGGTATATTTTTAAAGTTAGGGGGTTGTTGGCTTCCTTGCTTCTTATTTCCATGATTTTAAGGGGTCTTTGAGGGGACCATTTTTTCCCCCTCACTAAAGCACATCATTTACTTAAACCACATCACCACATCTAAAAACACAACCCGCTAGGAATTTTCTTCTGACATCTTGAGCATGGTGGGTTGTCCAAAGCCTTTCCTGCTTTGAACAGTGATGTGACTTATTCCAGGGGAAGACAGCTCCAGACTGATGATTTGGGGACAGGGAAGCCTTCACTCCTGAGCTCTCATGACCCTTAGGAGTCCATGCAGTGGAGGTGGTGACATCATCCAGGAAACTCTCAGTGTCTCTCAGGGGCTCCTTCTGTGTTCTTTCTACCTCCCAGTGCCACCATCCCTGCCATCCCTATCTCCCTGGTGCTTTTCTGTCCCCTGCCAGGAGACTCCCCGTTCATTGCAGGCTGACCTAGAAGGGTGGAAGAAGCATCAAGATCCCGTTAAACATTTGGAAATGAGAGCGCGCACACACGCGTGAGTGTGTGTGTGTGTGTGTGTGTTCAGATAGTTGTTCCTGTCTCCTCCCCATCTGTCTCCTCACCCACTACTGGTCTGTTTCTACCTCAAACAGAAGATTCAGCAGGAATCATGTCTTTCCATTGGGATTCCCATAGTTCTCGAACTCCGCTGTTAGCATTAAAAACCACCACTCAAATTTTTGTCGTATTTACTCCCTTAGCCAAGTGTGAAATGACCTTGGTATATGTAACCAGCCCGAGTGATTGTTAATGAAGGCTCTTTGTCATTTAGTAATGATCTGTTTGAGAATTGCCGTGGTCTAATGGCCATTGTTTTAGAGATGTGTTCTTCATTTTCTCGCTCATTTAGGCAGTAAATAGTTACTGCCCTGTCCTCAGTGTTGGGGATATGCTGGCGAACAGAGGGGACGGGCTGCTCCTGGAGCACATATGTGAGTGCAGAGGTAGAGCTGATAAATGAGTAAAGCGAAAGGTAAGGTGATGGCACACAACGGGAGAATAAAGCCCGCTCGCTGGGGCAGGGGGAAGGCACATCCGGATTAGAGTGTCACAGGGTCTTGCTTTGGCTCCAGACCTGTAAGGTGAAGCAGAGCCACAAGAAGTCCTAGGAGAAGCTTTTGAAGACAGAAAAAAAGGAGCCGGGTCTTGGCCTGACCTAGACTCCTCTCTCCAACCCGTGCCTTCGCTAATGGCCTCATCTCTGTTTGCCTCGTAGAGCGAGGGCCTGATTGCAGTTTAAACCTCTGTGTCGTTAGAAATCCCCACAAACCAGCTGAAAGATGCTGTCTTCTCAGAGCGCTGGTTGTGATGCCCGATGCTGGTGAGCCGGGTGTGAGCCATTCAGAACCCGTGACCCCTCCCCAGCCCCTCTCCACCGTCTTCCTATTCAGAGAGGCCACGATGTACAGATGAGAAGATAGGTTGATTTTGTTTCTTAGAGAAAGGTCATAGGAAATACTTCAAAATACTATGAATAGAAAAAAGCAGCAGCCTTGATCTTCAAATACAATTAAGCTAAGGTGGGCGAGCTACTGCCAGAGAAGTGCTAACTTTGTGTTGCCACTTTTTAACCTTTTTGTTTTGCAGTAAATATAGACTACACAGGAAGTTGCAAAAATAGCACAGAGAGGTCCCATGTACTCTTCATCTGGCTTCCCCCAGTGGTAGCATATTTTTTTTGAAGATTTTATTTATTTATTTGAGAGAAAGAGAGAGAGCATGAGAAGGCAGAGGGTCAGAGGGAGAAGCGGACTCCCTGCCAAGCAGGGAGCCCAATGCGGAACTCAATCCTAGGATTCTAGGATCATGACCTGAGCCACCCAGCCCTCCGACCCCCACCCCACCCCAGTGGTAGCATCTTGGCTAACTTGAGCTTCGAGTCTAATGTATGTAATGGACACACCTTACCAATGCCGGGAAGTTGACCTGAGTGAAATCTCCAGACCTCCTTCAGATCGCACATGCCCTCATTGGGGTGTGGACCCCTGTGTGCACTTCACCCCAGGTCCAGGTTCCTGTAACCACCCCTTCTGTCAGGATACAGAACGATTCCATCACCACCAAGAAACTCTTTGTTTCGTGGCACTTTTGCATATGAGGAATAGCCTTGGACACCATCCCGCGTCTCCAGCGGGTCATATTCTGGAGGAATCTTTAGTGAGCTTGGATGAGTCTGTGCAATCTATCACTTGGTTTGCCTCTGTGGTACTTGTAATTGACTGACGGGTGGAGATTCTTGGTCTGACTTGTATAAAGAGCATTTGCAAGCCCAGAACAAAAAAAAACAAAAACACCGGTTTGGATAAATAACTCTTGACTTCCATCCTGGGAGCCCATCAGTGGCACCCGACTGATTTAAGAGGCTCATACCCATCGTGGGACCTCAGTCGTTTACTTCTTCTTCTTTTTAAGATTATTTATTTATTTATTTGACAGACGGAGATCACAAGTAGGCACAGACGCAGGCAGAGAGAGAGGAAGAGAAGCAGGCTCCCTGCTGAGCAGAGAGCCCAATGCGGGCCTCGATCCCAGGACCGTGGGACCATGACCTGAGCCGAAGGCAGAGGCTTTAACCCACTGAGCCACCCAGGCGCCCTCAGTCGTTTACTTCTAAGAAGAGCACGACCCCTTCATGCCACACAACTTTGGGGCCATAACCTCTGTACGGGGACTTTTCCTACAGTATTTCTTAAAGGTGGCTGAGGGACACACTGGAAACGGGTTAACAGTTTACCTGGTGAGTAGGTGCGTTCCTCCTTCTACAAGAGAGAGCAAATTACTGAAAAGTGCCTCTTCGTGTGTGGCGGGAAGAAGCCTCTAGGACGTGCATTTAGTGAGGTCTGGAGGTGCAGGCTGACAGGGAGGCGGCTATAAACAGATTGAGGGAGAGACAGCGGACTTAAGGGAAAACATCTGCCCACCGCCTCTGACATCCAAAAGCTACATCTGTGGCCTCGCGTCAGGCTTGTGATGCTTAGAGAAGGAATGCAGAGGGGCCCGGCGCGGGCTCTGAGAGTTTCTTTTTTTTACCTCGAGCTTTTCAGTTTGCTTTGCCCAGAATGCTGCCAGGGGCCGATGGAAGAAACTCACATGGGCCCGTTTCCTGAAACCTAAGTAGCATTCCTTAGCAGCCACCTTTCAAATGATTGATTTAAAAGACATTTTTACCTGTATTGTTCTAGGCACACTAATCAGAGGAACCCACTTAGTTGGCTTAAATGAACCCTCTGGAAATCTCGAGATGGACTCTTCAAAGATCTTGCATTTCAAGAAGTTGTTTTTGGTACTAAAAAAGGTGGAACCCAGAAGAAAGAAGCAAGTCATGTTCTCATGGAGCCTCAGGGCAGATCAAGAGCATCTCTCTCTCTCTCAATGCTAGATTGCACATCACACTTGTCAAATATGTCCCATGATTTATGCATTATTTTTTTTTTCTCTTCGATCCTTCGTTTGTGTCCTGTGGGCATGGCCCAAAAGGCTGATTCAAAGGAAATAAAGATCAGAGATCCTGCAACCTTATGCCAGGTTCTCAGGGTGGAAGCAGAAGAGGGTCCTAGGTGATGAGTTCTGCTCCTCGCTCCTGGGCCATGACTCTGCTGCTCACACGACCTTCCTGGCCAGTGGCTGGTTCACGTACAGTTTATGGTCAGTGACTTTTCCCATGCAGAATGTCACTAGGCCGTTGTAATGGAGACAGACCGATCTGTCCTAAGTATTGTCAGCAGCCTTGTTGGACATGCCATGGCTTTATAATTCCCTCTCGGTGTCTACTCCACACAGATCCCCCCTCTGAACTCCTGTCTTGAATCTTACACATCTAACCCCCAACCAAGATGGCAAGAAGACTCCTGTGTCCCATGGCCACACGGGACATAAGCAGTTGGCAATTTTAGGAAATACGAACGAAGTCTGTGTAAATCCTATCACTCCAGCTACATGACGCTCTTGGCTGGAGCTCTGGTCTGCAAAACAGGGAGGGGAACGGCCTCCGTATTTTATAGCGGGGAGGGGGCTGTTGCAGGGAGGGGGAGGAGGGATGTGTAAGAAGGCAAGACTAGAAGGGTAGGAAATTAAATAAACAGAAGAGAGGAGTTGGGGATGGTTTTTGGGCTGGTGTTGGGGAAGAAGCAGTAAAGGATGGTCCCTTGCTTTGTGTGCTCAGAATCTGTGGCATATTCGTTTTCTACTCTGACATGGGCATGTGATAGATTCTCAACATTTGGTGAAATAAATCAGGCCATACACTGGTATGTTCTCCATTTTGCACATTTCGTCACCATTTATATATATATATATATATATATATATATATATATATATATATATATATATAATTAAGACATATGTGTATATATATCTTAGCCCTGTGTTTAAAAAGGACAAGCTACATTGAAGTCAGATTTGCCTCAATTCACGTAGATTCAGTGTGGTAGATTTGAACTCAGGTCTTTTGACCTGAGTACCTTCTATTTGCAGTCAGTGTTTCCTATTCCTTTTGCAAGTCAGTCGTTCCTCATTTTCTTGAGGCACAGAATCCTTCTGATTTTTTGAACCTGGTCCCGGTGCTGAGGAGAGGCTTGGAAAGACTCAAACTTTCCTTTTCTTTTTTTCCTTTCTTACGAGAAGCCTCTAGAACTGTTTCATGATACCCTGGGGATGCCGGACAGTTTCAAGATCCACACCTTAGAGGAGCGCGTCTCAAAAAATGTCTGTGGGTGCCCATGTGTATGTTGTTCGCTGTGTATTTTCTCTTACGAAAACAACTGGCTGAATTTTTCCAAACCAAGCAGTTGACCTTCACCTTTGTATCTTTGAGCTCCCGTCACCATTCCGATGCAGCTGCTGCTTAAAGGCTTGTATTGTGTGCAAAGGTAGCTGGACGGTGAGAGGGCGAGGAAGGGTGGGTGGGGCACGCGCCAACCAGGTCAGGGCGATCAGCCTGGGACATCTTGTTTTCATCCAATTCTCGTAGCTGCCCTTTACTTCTCTGTGTGTTTGCTGGGCTTTTGAAATTCTGTTGTGCTCTGTGTAGCTGGACGTTCTCCAGAAGGTCATCAAAAGAAAGGAGGATCTATCTTCTGCATTAATAACCTTTGGCAGGAAAATCAGACCAAATGATCTGGCAGAGCGCGGGAACGAGGGGGGTGCATTTATTCCCCCTTTCCCGGGAAGTGTCCAGTTCACCATGCCCCAGCACCAGACTCTGTACCCAGTAACTCTGAGATCTTATATCAAGTTTACTCAGTAAGGATGAGGCCAATGGCAAAACTACTACCCCATTTTTGAGGGATAAGAACTTTTCCTTTTCAAGGCATATGATAAACAAAATAAGGCACCATGAAATATACTTGAAGTAGCAGCTAATTTCTGTATGTACTTTCCTGGTTGGTGGTGGTGGTGGTTGTTTTTGTAAGTAAGTAGATTCATTAATACGGAGTTCCAAAACAACTCAAATATTTACATTTTCTGCACTTTATCTAATTATTGATAAAGATAGGGAATATATGAAAATTTAGAGAATATACTAAGGTTTATGGCAGAGATAATCACCATAGATCAGGGGTTCAAAAACCATGCCCTGTGGACCAAATCTGGCTTACTCCTTATTTTTGTAGATAAAGTTTTATTGGAACACAGCCATGCCTGTTTTGTTTATGGATTGTCTGTGGCTGTTTTCCTATAATAGCAGCAGAGTTGAGTAGTTATGATAAAGATCATAAATCTTAAAATATTTACTATCTGGCCCTTTACTGAAAAAGTTTCCCAAGCCCTGCCATAGACATCTCCATGATATTTACTTACTCATTGATTCTTTGAACACTACATTATAGACACTCTGGGGAAATATAAAGATGAATAAAACAGTCCCTAATGTTCATGAATTTAGAGTGTAACAGAGACTTGTACTTTGAGAGCCATCCGACCAGGTAGACTGCGGCACCTACTATGGGTGAGAAATAATCAAATCGCTGTGTGGTTCAGAGGATGAAGGCCCCTGGCAAAGGGAAGGAATTGGGACCAGCGAGAGGATATCGCTTCTGTAACTGTGGGTCATAGCGACTTCCCAGTGGGAACTTCACGAGAAGTAAGAGTCATTTCCTTCATGGAATTTTATAAATTGGAGTATCCAAAAGGTGGAAGTGATTTAGGATATTACTTAGCGTCCAAATTTCTTTATCTGGAAGCATGTTTCCCCTGTAGTTAAGGGGAAATCATATTTCTAGAAAATGTTTAAAGGTTTGAAGGAAGGCTTTCTTCTTTAGGTGGGAAGACAGACGAAATTCTTTTTCCTTTTTTACTAACTGTTCACTGACCCAAGGAATCTGAGATGGTGGGGGCCTTAAGGAAGGGATCTTCATGTCAGATGAATTTAAAACGAGGTAAAATTTCAGAATGACTCTGTGACAGTTCTCTCTCTTTTCTCTCCACTGTGCCGCCGTGTGCACGTGGACATGGAGCTTTTGGTAAAGGTCCAGGTCAAATGCCACCACACCCTGGGAAGTTTGCATGCAAGAAGCTTCCTGAACCCTTCCACGATCAATGTCTGCCTCTTCATTCCTGACCAGTGCGAGGGCGGGGTTCATGCCTTTTTGATTTTCATATCACCACTAGTGCCTCTACCGCGTTATTTGTGTTTTCTAAATATCTATTGGTTTAACATGAATTGAATGCAGACCTACATGGTGCATTCAAAGGCGAAGTGGCTGATTTTGGTAAAAGACCTGTGAAGCTCAGGTTAGTCTAAAAAAAAAATGAAACAAGTGAGACTTTTTCCATCTTGCTTCCATTAGAGGAGCAGAATTGTTGGCGAAATTCTGGCCGTCCATTCTCTCTATATCATAACGATGAAGGTGCTGGAGAGAATGCGGCTTCATTGGGTTTGGGAGTACGACCCTGTGACGTTTTCCCCACGGGAAGCATAGTGTTTTGACTGATGGACCCTGGTTGGTGCGAAAGTGACTCAAAAATAATATTGGACCCCTACCAGGTCATTTGAATCTTAGGAAGCACCAAGGCCAAATGTTCCATATTGCTTCCCTCTAAGTAGGAGAACCCTCGGTGCTGGCCCCAGGAAAGTCTCTGGGGGCCTTGGCCTCCCCTTTCCACGAAGCCCAAACCATCCTGTCTCTGAATGGTTCCCATTGCTGGCTCTCACCATAGCCTGCGGGCCAGTCTCCAAGAGTGTGCCCTGGCTAGAGACGGCAAGAGGGAGACGGGCCCCAGAAGCCACCTGGCTTGTCCCCTTCCCGTCCATGAGCCTGGAGGGGGCTGTCCAGCCTTGGACAAACCTATACACACCGCGTGCACACTCAGGGGCCGCATTCTGTCCAAACTGTCTACATCAAGAGAGCCGCCGTCCTCTCGGAGTCCCACAGTATACTTATGAATGGGATTGCTTCATCGTCATCATCTTCTCATGTCAGTAGCTGGGAAGTCAGAAAGCATTACCTCTAAAACGGGGGGAAAAAGCCCCTGTGGATGCCTGTCTTTCCAGCCAGCTGTGCTGTAACCAGCAAACAGAATTACTTCACCCGTCGTTATGGGTCCCCTCCCTGTGGGATCCTTCCCTAGTTCTGATTTAGAACGCTCATTTTTGAAGGCCTAGAAATGCATAGGTGAGATTAAATTACTGATTATCCCGGAGCCCTGTTTTCACTGGAGCCTTTCTGGACGGCCGCTGATTCTGTCCCGTTGCAAAAGCGTTCGGTGGCATGAATCCACTCGGTTTCTGCCCACATCACTGCATTCCTGGGATGCCTTCACAGGCCTTCGCAAGATCATCTGACAGCCGCCTGTGGGGTCAATGAACTTTATACATAATTAAACATTCGCTGCTGGGAGAATTAATTTTTTTTTCCCTCCCCGAGAAGCAGGGAAGCGTACACGCTCTCTGGCCCTCCATGTACTCAGTAGAAGTTCTGGGGCGCGATCAGGCTAGTTTCACATGATTTAATGCTGAACCGAGGAAGAAAGTGATTGCATCCTCTACCGGGCCTCACAGAACGGTCACCACCCACACTGTTTATTCAGACTCGGATCTTGGCCATTTGGGGTTTAAGCCAGAAGAAAGGGGAAGAAAAAAAAAAAAATCCAGCCCTGGAATGAACGCTTTTGAAACTCTGTATTCTTCATGAAATAGGGCCAGCGATTCTTTTAAAAATCTATTTAAAATCAATTACTGGGCTCCTATTTTCATTTATCATGGATTGTTAGCAACAGCTAATTTTCTCCCTTTCCATCCAGCTTTGGGGTTGAGACTGGAATTGGAATCATCGCTCTGTTTTGCCTGGGTATCTGATGCTACCACCAAACTATGTGTGGGTAATTGGGCAACTCTGACCTTTGCCCAGCTTTCTGTAAAATAACAAGGAGAGGCGTGAGGAGGCAAGGGATGGCACGAAAACAAGCCTGTGGGCTGCCAGTGCAGTGTAAGATCTACAGGATATATTTTGTATGTATATGTATATGTGTATGTATATCATAGGTAATGTAAATAGCATATATATTAGCATAGCATATATAATAACGAGAAGAGTAGGGGAAGGCAAGAGGCCGGAGCCGGTGCCTGGGAACGAGGGCCGATCAGACACAGGGTCCTTCTGTCTCCAGGCAGGATTGCAGAAAGTCGTCTCCGATATGTGAAGTTGTATCGGGTTTCTAACCATCTCTAGAGGAGATCCTGGAACCTCCCTTGGTTACCCACCCTACGATTTGGCAGTTCCTACAACCAGGAAATTCTTTCTTATTCCCAGCCTAAAATGTGCGTGTAATGCTGCTTCAGGGGCTGAGTTGTTGGTCGGGAACCCCGGCCCCCTGCTCCCCAACCTTCCCTTGGCGTGTGTGATTATAGGGACGGAACAGGGCTTACTGCTTGCTGCTCAGTTAAAGGTACAGTCCTGTGACCTCCATACCTAACAGTTCCCAGACTCCCAAGAGTGGGGATGGCGCTGGGGAGCAGGGGGGAGGAGGAATGTTTACTGGGCATTTGGTGTATGTCACCAGGGGGAAAGAACATAGCTGGGACATGGCCAGGACTGAGCCTCAAAACCCTGTGCAAATACTAAATGCAGAAGCTCTGTTTCAGATTTTAAGAGAAACGGGAAAACAAATCCTGAAAAACAGGGGAGGTAGATTCTAGAATTTCACTGGCCTCGAGATGGCAGTCCACCTTCTCAGCCTGAAAGAGCTGAAAGGCAGAGCATGGAAGGGAGCGATCCCGGCCCAGACCTGAAGCTCGCGTCCTGACGGCAGCACCCTGTTTGCCCGGGGTGCTGGGCTCCAAGGCGAAGCGGCCAGAACCGAGGTCACTTTTCTCACTTCCTCCTCCTCGGCAGGTGCACAGTGAAGGGTCCGCCTCTCCACGAAGGAATCACGGATTCATTGAAAAGCTGTCAGATGACGGGGCCCAGCCTGTCTTCCCTTTTTGTCAAGTTGTGTCATGGCCCTTCCCCAGGCTGCGGTTTGTTCCAGAAGGGAAGAGCCTGTCTTCTCCTTCAGCCCCCGACCCTACCCTAAATGGCGCCATGTCCCAGTTCCCTGTGTTACATAAATGACTGCAGGAGTGGAGTGAGCGTCGCGCTGCGATGCCCGGGGCCTCCGAGCCCGCGGGCGGTAGACCGCGTGCCCGCCTGCCTGCTCCTCCCTTCGTCGTCGGTCCCTGAGGACCGCTTGCCCCGGCTGCCTTACAGGGCTCCCAGGGAAAGGGATGATGTCTCTTGGTATCTTTAAAATGTGCAGAACACAATATTTTTTTTTATTACGAACAATTTCAGGCAAACAGGAAATATGGAGAATAAGATAGCAAATGCGTGTGTGTTATCACGTTGTCGTGCCTTTATGCCGGATATGCTTTACACCTTCCCAGCCACCTGTCAGAGAGACAGAGAGAGAGAGAGCACGTCCCCGTCCCATTCCCCTTCGCCCTTCCCAGCGTCAGTTCCAGTTGGATGCTCATTATTACCGCGAGCGACTGCACATTTTCCACGCATGTAGGCGGACTGTATATTTTTAAATGTTTTTAAGCTTTCAGTGATCTCATTGGGTTTGTGTTCTGCCTTATACTTGTAAGATTAATCTGTTGAGAAAGATGGCCCCGCTACCTCATCCGTGTTCCATGCTGTGGACTATTCAATCAGAGGAAGGACATTAGAGTTGTCTCTAACTTTTTAAAATGCCCTTTTGAAGAATATTATACTCGTTTCTAACTTCGTGACATTGCAGACAATGCTACAACATGCACACGTGCTTTGGACGCTGGTGGAAGGGTTTCTCTTGGATGTGTGCGTGTGTGTGTGTGTGTGTGTGTGTGTGTGTGTGTGTACTACATTTTTTGAAGGTTTTGTTATAGGTGTGCTGGGCTGGCTCAGTTGGTAGAGCATGTGACTCTTGATCTCGTGGTTGTGAATTGGCACCCCATGTTGGGTGTAGAGATTACTTAAAATAAAATCTCTTTTCGGGGCATCTGGGTGGCTCTGTGGGTTGAGCCTCTGCCTTCAGTGCGGGTCATAATCCCAGGGTCCTGGGATCGAGCCCCACATCGGGCTCTCTACTCAGCGGGGAGCCTGCTTCCCTTCCTTTCTCTGCCTGCTTCTCCGCCTACCTGTGATCTGTCGGTCAAATAAATAAATAAAACCTTTAAAAAAATCTTTTTTTAAAAGATTTCATTTATTTGAGAGAGAGCAAATTTATTTATTTATCTCAGATTTATTTATTTGAGAGAGGGGAGGAGGGGTGGGGGAAGAGGGAGCAGCAGGCTCCCTGCTCAGCCATGAGCCTTGATCCCAGGACCCAGAGACCGTGACCTGAGCCAAAGGCAGATGTTTGAGCTACCCAGGCGCCCCCAAAATAAAATCTTCAAGGTTTTTTTTTTTTTAAATAGCAAATGTTACAGTTAGTCTCTTCCTACCTCACCCTGATCTCATCTCTTCTCAAAGGTGTAGAGGCAGACGTGCCGTTTCTGGGTCTGAGGGCAGAAACGTCATCAACCTCGGTGGATGTTACCAGGTTGCTCTCCCCGCAGTGTGGGGGGAGGGAGTCTCCTTGCTCCGTGTCTTCTCCAGCTTGGCTTCATCAGGCCTTTATGTGCTGCTTATTCAGTGGACTGTAAAGGTATCTTACTCTGGTATTGATTTATATTTCTCTAATCCCTGGTGAGGTTCTGCTTTTCTTCCTCGTGAACGTTGGTGGTAGGGATTTCTTTTTCTACATATTACCTCTTTGTAAACTTTGATCTTTTTTTTTTTTTTTTTTTTGTAGTGGATTGTTTTTATCTTTATAGATTAAAAAAGTCCTGGATTTTTAAAAAATGCCAGTACCATTCCCATACAGTGTTCTATTAGTTTCAAGTGTGTAGTGTAGTGATTCAACACTTCTGTACGTTACTCAGTGCTCGCCGTCTGAAGTGTACTCTTCACTCCGCTTCACCTGTTTCCCCGCCCCACTCACCTCTCCTCCCCTCAGGCTGTTCTCTGTGGTCAGGAGTCTCTTTTTTGGTTTGTCTCTTTTTCTCTTTGTTCATTTGTTTTGTTTCTTGGATTCCACACATGAGTGAAACCACATGGTATTTGCCTTCCTCTGACTGACTTATTTCACTTAGCAGTATACTCTCTAGACCCGTCCATGTTGCTGCAAATGGCAAGATTCCATTCTTTTTTATGGCTGAGTGATCTTCCACGCTGTGGAACATATTATGTACGGACACACACCCCGCATCTAATTTATCCATTCATCTATCGATTGGCACGTAGGCTGCTTCCATAATTTGGCTATTGTAAATAACGTTGCACTAAACATAAGGGTGCGGATATCTTCTCGAATTAGTGTTTTCATACTCTCTGGATAGATATCCAGTAGAGGAATGACTGGATTATAGGGTAATTCTCTTTTTTAATTTTTTGAGGAATCTCCATACTCTTTTCCATAGTGATTGTACCAATTCGCAGGCCCCCCGACAGTACATGAGGGTTCCTTTTTTCCCCACATCCGTGTCAACACTTGTTTCTTGTGTTTTTGATTTTAGCCATCCTGACAGAGGTGAGGGGGAGAGCCTGTTGTGGTTCTGATTGGCATTTCTCTGACAGTGAGTGATGTTGAGCTTCTTTTCATGTGTCTGTTGGCCATCTGGATGTCTTCCTTGGAGAAATGTCTGTTCATGTCTTCGGCCCATTTTTAAATTGCATTGTTTGTGGGGTTTTTGGTGTTGTGCAAGTTCTTTATATATTTTGGATACTAACCTTTTATTGAATATGTTATTTGTGGATCTTCTCCCATTCTGTAGGTTATCTTTTTAGTTTTTTTGATGGTTTTCTTTGCTCTACAGAAGCCTTTTATTTTGATGTCCCAATTGGCTTTTTTTTTTTTTTTTTTTAAATCTTATATCTCTCAGTCTATTTCTTGCAGTTAAGCTTTGTCTTTTTGGTGTCTTTTGTCACTGGAGTTTTAAAATCAAATTTATTACCACTTTTTTCCTTTTTTTTCCCCATTGTATCATTCCCTAGTCCAAGATTATAAAAATAGTGACTGTATTTTTTCCTAACATTTTAAAGTTAACTATAATTCTCTCAGAACTCATTTGTGCATATAGGGTGGATTTGAGTCTATTTTTTTCACATATGAATAACCAGTTGTCCCAAACCATCTATTAAATAGTTCAACTTTTTCCCACAGTTTTATGATGCTACCTCTGTCTCATCTCAAGTTCTGATACATGGAGGGGGTCTCTCTATTACATTGGTGTAGTTATCTATGTCTGCCCCAATCCTAATGTTTCTGAATTACAAAGGCTTAAATTAATGTCTTAATATTTAGCAGGACAGTGCCCACTTTACACTTTTTCACTATTGTCTTGGGGGCACCTGGGTGGCTCAGTGGGTTAAACCTCTGCCTTCAGCTCAGGTCATGATCCCAGGGTCCTGGGATTGAGCCCCATGTTGGGCTCTCTGCTCAGCAGGGAGCCTGCTTCCTCCTCTCTCTCTGCCTACCTCTCCACCAACTTGTGATCTCTGTCTGTCAAATAAATAAATAAAATCTTTAAAAAATATATATTGTCTTGGGTGTTTTTTGACCTTAATTCATCTATGTGATTTTTTTTTTCTTCTATGTAAATTTTTAAACCAGCTAAAAATGTCCATGAAAAGGTTTTCTGGGATTTTAATATGAATTACATTAAATTTTATATTAACTTAAAAGGAATTAATATTGATGTTGAATCTTCAACTCTCTGAGTGTGATATATATCTGTTTATTTAGGTCTTATGACTTTCAGTGAAGTTTAATAATTTGCTTTAGATTTATTCCTAGGTTTGTCATACTTTATTGCTATAGCTAATGGAATCTTTTAAAAACTACATTTTCTAATTGATTGTTGCTGATAAGAATGTCATGAGTGTTTGTATATTAATCTTGTCTCCAGTGTTCTTGCCAAACTCTCTTATTACTTATAATTGTTTGTAGTTTCTTTTGGATTCTCTTATGTAGACAGTCTTATCATCTGCAAATAATGCTGCTTTTGTTTCTCTGTTTCTAATCCTTATTTCTCTTACTCCTTATTCTTGCTTTATTGCATCAGCTCTGTATCTCACACAATGATGAATGGAGGGGTGCTGAAGAAAGCGTATTTGTCTACTTTCTGACTTTAAAGGAAATGTGTTCCTGAAGTTAACTGTAGGTTCTTCATAGAAATTACTTTTTAGTTAAAACTTCCTTCTCTTCTTGGTTGGCTAGGTATTTCATTGCATTTTAAAATTGTGAAGTGGTGTTAAATTTCGTTAAATACTTTTTCCTATATCTATTGACATGATTATTTAATTTTTCCTTTTTAATCTGTAAGTGTGCTGAATGGCATTAGCTAATGTTAAATCTTTCTTGAGGTTCCAGAATAAACCCTACTAAGTCATCACAAATACACACACACACACACACTATCACACATTAATCACGTGATAAACGTGGTATATATGATACATTATATATGTCAGTTTAAAAATCATATATTTTTAAAGAAATAGTATAGACTTATACACACACCACACTCCTGAATCTGTTCGCTGATATTTTATTTAGGATTTTTGCATTGATATTTTGAACTGAGATTGACTTACTGCTTTCCTTTTTTGAACTGTCAGTCTATTTCTAAAATCCAGCTCTAGACTGAACTTATAAAAATACATTCAGAAGCATTTGCTGTTTCTCTATTTTTTGTGTGTCAATTTTGGTAACATATTTTTCTAGGAGATTTTTTATTTCATCTGTTTTTAGATTTATTGCTTTAAAGCAGAGAACAGAATTCTCGTACTTAAAAGAATAATTACTGTATTTAGAGTTATGGGTTTTTTTTTTATGCCTAATGGTGTTTGTTTCTGTCTTCCTTTATTTCTCTAATTCATTCTTGTTGAATATCTACCCATTTTATTAGTCTTTTTAAAAAAATCAACCTTTGTTTTCTTCCTACTCTATATTGTTTCTTTGTTTTTACTTTATTGATTTGTTGTTGTTATTACTATTGCCTTCCTACTACTTTGTCCATTTGTAGGAAAAGCATTTTCTTCCATTGTCTTTATTTTATTGCTCTTTATCTTCATAATTTTAAGTTTTCCTTGTTTTTTGATACTGCATTTAATGCTAAGCATTCCTTCTACTGAGTCTAGGGTTTCAACTATTGTTCAGTTCTAAATGTTTTGATACTTTCATTTCTACTTCATATTAATAACTTAGTGTGTTTTTGAAATTTCAAATGTACTTGGGCTTGGTGGCTGTGGTTTTCTTATTGATTTCAACTTTTATTTTATTTGGTTGATGGTTGTGGTCTGATGTTAGCAGTTCTTTGAAATTTGTTGGGACTTACTCTGTGGCCTAGAACTTGGTCAATTTTTGTAAACATTTTGTGTATATTCTTTATTGGGTGGAGGGTTCTCTTTCCATATCCATTAGATCAAGTTTTTAAGATACATTTTATAATCTTCTGTGTCTTTTTCTTTTTTATTGGCTTGGTCTATTGATTTCATGAGATGTGTGCTAAAATCTCTTACTATAATTTTGAATTGTAACATTCATAGAATTAACTCAGCTTTTGCCATATATATACTTGACACTGTAGTGATAGGTATACAGCAGGCTTCCTGGTAAATATGCTTTTATTGTTAAGCAATGACCCTCATTATTCCCCAGCAAATGCTCTTGCCTCTGAAGTGTATTTGATTGGACTCATTTATTTATTCAATTAAAAGAAATATTTATTGAATATTTATTATTTGTAGGGACACTTATTATTTGAATACATTATTTTATGTGCAGTGCTGCTGTGACATTATGTTTTAGGCTTCTCTCTTGTAAACAACTAGAGTTTTACAAAATTCAGTCTGAAGATTTCTGCCTTTTAATGGATTAGTTTAAGCCATTTACATTTATTTGATAAGTCATATATTTGGAATTCACTAGGAACCCAAATGTTTTCTATATGCCATGCTCCTTCTCTACTTACTTTTTCTTCCTATTCTTTTATTATATGGCTTGAATTTCCCTGTTGATTTTGCTTTCCTTTCCCTGTGTCTATGCCTTGCTCCTTCTGCAGTGCTAGGCCCCCTGGCCATGGCTGCCACACTCAGGGTCTAGCCTGAATCCCAAGCCCAAGAGGATAGGTTCTGTGAAGACAGAGGATCTACTCAGGAGTTATTTCCCCAAGACTTCTGAGCTGGCAACATTTGTCAAGGATCCAGCTCTCAGTGAAGCTAACCTGAGCAACATGAAGGCCCTTTTGGATATTCTGGTCCTGATCCTGCGAAGGGGGAAGAGAAGGAAGAGCAGCAGAAACTACAGGAGAAGGAAGAAATGGATTAAAAGATGAAAGTGTGAGCTGAAGGCCGAGGTTTTCCCAGTAGCCCAGGAAATGGCAAGAAGGTCATGATCCTCTTGTAGCACCTGACACCTGGCACTGAGGATGTCCCTGAGCAGTCTGCCTGGTCCTGACCTGGGGACACCTTAGATTGAAGAGAGGGTCAGTTTTGCAGTGGCTGTCCAGCAGGAGGTGTGTGAGCTGATAGCACCCTTCACCCGGAGCTGGAAGCCTCACACACTCCAGTCTCCAAGGAGTCCTCTGAATGGGGCAGTGTAGGCAGGCAGTCCCATGGGTGTGGTGTTCCAGAGCTGGTGTGTGAGCTGGATGAGGCAGAGTCATGGGACTTGGGTGGGTGGTTATGGAGATTCCACCACGTTCAGGAAGCTCAAGAAGCCCAGGGGAGAAACAAAGGGAGTGATGGATTCAAAGCCCTCCCTTTCATTATGTGATGAGCCCAGCAGATACATTCGTGCCTCTCACCAGAGCTCCAGACTTTCCCCACCTTCCTCCTCTTGAGGTTTCTCCCTCACCTTATGTTCCAGGCACAATAAATACGGTTATACCACTAAAAAAAGGATTGCTGTTTTCCTCTTGAGTTGTAATATAGGTGATTTGTTCCATTATTTTAGTTGCTACCCTTAAACCTAAAAATTGTATTTGAGTAAACAGAGTCTAAAATTAAAGTTTATCTCTATCTCTGTTTGCTTCCAAAGCAATATAACAGCCTCCTTAGAACATTTTAATGAAGTTTTTCTCTCTCATGTGTTCTGATAGGACACCATTGGATATTTTATTGTCTTTCATTTTGTTTCTTTTTTTTTTTTTAAAGATTTTATTTATTTATTTGACAGAGAGAGATCACAAGTAGGCAGAGAGGCAAGCAGAGAAAGAGAGGAGGAAGCAGGCTCCCTGCTGAGCAGAGAGCCCGATGTGGGACTGGATCCCAGGACCCTGAGATCATGACCTGAGCCGAAGGCAGCAGCTTAACCCACTGAGCCACCCAGGCACCCCTTTCATTTTGTTTCTTTTTGTCCCCCACCACTTTTTTCTTTTAACAAATCTACTTTTTAAAATTTATTAAAATATATGCCATTTTATTTACACTGCAGTTAAGAGCATGAGATCTAAAAGCAAACTGCGTGAATTTGAATCCCAGTTTTATTGTAAATTACTTAGAATGGTACCTGGTATGCAGTAAAGTACAGAGTAAGCCCTCAGTAAATGTCAGATGATGCTTCTGTTCATCCTTTCTCAGTTCAAATACTTCTAACTGAAGTACATTGTGGGGTGGTTATTTCATCATGGATTTGAGAATATTAAACTATGTTTCTCAATCTCTATCTGAAAATATCTTTAATTTATCCTCCGTGAATAATAATTTTCTAGGTATAGAATTCTGTGTAGCTACGTTTCCTTGGCATTTGAAATGATTACTTCATTGCCTTCCAGCATCTATCATTCATCAATGATAGGTGGAGTTTTGACTCGTCTGTCGTTTGCTTAGATGTGTCTATTTTTTCTCTTCAAATGCTCTATAGATTTTTCTTCTTTTTGTCCTTGTCTTTGATGATCAGCAGTTTCACCACAATCCTTTCTGGGTTTCAATATGCTTCTTAAATATAAGGATTCCTAATATTCATCAATTCTGAAAAATTCTCAATCCTACTCTCTGATTATTGTCTCTCCCCAGCTGTCTTTGTTACAGCTTCGTTAGCCCGCTGCTACAGGTATGTTAGACTTTGGGATTCTCTTCCTTATGTCTCCTAACCATTTTTTAATATTTCTCATATCTCTATTTTCCTGTGGTTGATTTTTTTTCTTAATCTTCCCCTACGCTTTCCCTTCTTGTCCTCCTAAGGTAAGCAACATAAACATCTGGCATGCATCCTTCCACACATTTCTTGAAGCTCATATAAACTAATGGCACATATATATCCATATAAATTAAATAACAGTATTTTAGTTTTGTTTGCAAAAAAATCCAAACATACCATATGCATTACTTCACAACATGCCTTGTTCTTTTAGTAACATATTCATGATATCCTTCCAGATAAATAGATAGAAATTTAACCAGTTTTTACAAATAGCTAAGTAAATTCTAAGGTACGGCTATTCTATGATTTATTGAGCTGTTCCACACTATGGGTGAACACTTAACGTTATTTGTTTTATGTCTCCATAAACATCATAGAGAAAAACATCCTTGTGCATATTTACTTACGGGCTGTTTCCTTCATTTCTGTGGGAACAAATTCTTCCCTACCCTGCCTTGCCCAGTCCCCTTCCCAAAGAACATCACTTTCTATATTTTAGCTTTTTCTTCAGCAGATATAAATTTTTATATATATATATATATATATATGTATCACCATATGCCTAAGTAATATGTATACTGTTTTTTAAATTTTTTAATCAATTTTCTTCATGATGCCGTAACTTTATTCTAGTAAATAAAGACCTAGCTTTCTTACATAACTGTATCCACTGCTTACCCTCTGCTTTCTCCCAGTATAATTATATTGCAGTGTTTAATTAAATCAACCATTAGTGTTTTCCCTATTTTGCCTATGTAAATAGCATTATCAGTGGAACTTTTTATTTTCATGAAGTTAATATCTGTCTTGTTTTCTCATTTCCTTAGTGTTCTTCATACCTGTTGCAGATTTCTCTTCTATCTTGCATAGCCTCACAAGTACATTTTGCCACAAGGCTAATTCCATCAGTAATCTGTTGGTTCCACTTATTTTCTTGGCGACATCCTTTCTACAGACTTCCATTTTCCTTTTAACCGAACTTTTCTCTAGGCCGGCTGTACACCTGTCATGCTGGGACATCTCTTGTTATTCTAGAACTTTCCATTGCCTTTCTTATGAGTTGGACCCCCTTTCCTGATTTATTCCACTGCTTAAGGGATCATGCCCTCCAGCAGGTCATCAGAATTAAAACCCAGTGCAGTGTGGTGGCCTTCAGAATGTCTTTCTCTTGATCCACCTGGCCCAGTCTGGATGGATTGCTGTCTGTGCCTGGAGCCCAACTATCTGCTCCCTTCACCACTTCATCCCTCTACACCTCAGTCTTAAGTGGAGTTGCATAAAATTCCATCTTCTTTCCACTCACTCATTTTTGTGGCTCCCAGCCTGTATAGCCTATCAAAACGGACCCACGAGAGATATGTATCGACATTTTGAATGTCTCTAAAGGTCTTTATTCTTTCTTCTCACTTGATGTCTGTCTTGCACAAGGAAATCTAAGTCAAAAATACATTTTCTTCTGAAGTTTGAAGATGTTCTTCTTACGTATGCTAACTCCCATGTTGCGGTTGGAAGACTAAACTGATTCTCCTTCTTTATGCTTTGTACCTGATTTTTTTTTCTTTTTCCCTAGAACTCAGAGGATCTTGCCTTTTTCTCAGGATTCTACATAATCTCAGGATTTCACATAATTTTCCTCTTCATGAATCTGTTTTCACTTATTGTACTGAGCACTCAGTGTGTTCTTCCAATCTGCTGATACTTGCTTCTCTTTATTAGCCCCAGTTTTTTTCCAGAACTCCTATTATTTGGGTGTTGTACTTTCTAGGCCAGTTGTCTGATTTTCTCACATTTTGCTTCCTATGTTCTGTCACTTTATCATTTTGCTCTTTGGGTTGTTGGGGGGCATTTCTTAAACTTCAATTTCCAACATGTCTGTTGGGTTTTATTTTTTTGTTATTGTTTTAAATCTCCTCTTTTCATCTATAAATAGTTGGTTTTTTTTTTTTTTTTTTTTTAAGCATTCTGTTTTCATGTGTGTGACATTCTCTTAGCTTTCTGAGGGGGAAAAAATGTATTCTCTTTTGAAATTTTCTCCTCCCTTCATGATCTCTGTTTCCTCCCTGTTACCTTTTCTTCTTTGTCTATTTTGAACTCTGTTTTTCATGTAGATGGTCTCCTTGCATGTCTGGTAACCCTTGACTATCTGCCTTTATTCAAGAATGAAGAATTAATAAGCTTATTAGAAGCCCTGAGGATGTGTGAGGGGCTGGCTATCTTAGAGCGTCACTGTGGAATAATATGTTTATGCCATTTGTTGGGGAACCCTAAAGTCAAACCCTAAGAGATGGCCAGAATCTCCAGAGAACACTCTTCCAAACTTTCACATGGAGGGTAAAGAATTTCCTGTGAGAGCTGAGAGCTTCAGGGAGGAATAAGACTGGAGAGGTCAGTATTCAGAATACAACTTTCTATTTTGTTTGATGGATGGCATCTCATAATCCAGGAATCTTTCCTCCAGAGACCAAACCTCCATTTTACCCATTGGGATAGAAGCTGCTGTCCAGTAGGATGGAATTGAAGAGGGGACCTGAGATCTGGAAATATAACTGGTTCTTAAAAATCTTTCACTCCATTCTCATTTTAGTCACCTCTCTTCTCTTCTCCCTCCCCCATTGCAGACATGACTAGTGCTGTCTGTTTCTGGACCTTTAGAACATCTGCTGATTGGTTCCTAATGTTCCCTGTTCCTAGTTTGGAATTCAGCTTCCTTTTATGTGCTAGTTCGATTGCTGTTTGTCCATCTGTTTTCCATCTTCCAAAATCTTGTTACTACTATCTCTTCACCTGTTCTTATCCTCATGGGCTTATGTCTTTTAAATAGTTGTTTTCCCTAGTTTTAGTGAGAATTCATGTGAGACCAACAATAGACATGTGTGTTCAATTCTCTGTTTTTATTATGAAGTCCTTTGTTACATTTTAGTTGATTTCTTCAAATCTGTTCTTCTAGTTCATTAGTTCTATATTGTGTTATTCTACTATCTAACTTTTCCAGAGTTATTTTTAAGAGTTTTATTTTTTTAATTGTATTTTGTTTTATTTTTTTCAAATCTGCCTATTTTTTCATTTCCTCCTATTATTTCATTATGATTTTTAGTCTTTCTTATACCACTTTAATAATTTTACACAGTCTTATTTTGTAGTCCAGTTCAGATTCTAGTATTTTTCCAGTTTTTAGATTTTAGTTTTTCAAAATTTCCCTTTACATCTATCATGGTAATTTATTTCCCTCTGTGTGTGTTTGTGTGTGTGTGTGTTTTGGCAAGTTCATCTCACCCAGATTTCTTTTCTGTGGGAATCGTGAGTCCTGAATTGTGACATTGTTTCTACATGATGGCCACAAACTTGTTTTTTTCTGGCAATCTAAGGAATTTTAGTGGTCCTAGAATTGTGTTTATGATGATTTCTCATAATGAAAGAATCTATGTTTAGGACTATACCTAGATGTATAGATAGTGTAAATTCTGATTCTGCAACTGAATATGGTTCATGTTTAGGGTTTTGATTTTGTAAAGGTGTCCTAAGCTCTGGATATAAGGCAATTTTCTGCCCTTCACCTTTGGCCTAGTGGACAGAGTGCTTTTAATTTCTTTTTCATGAATAAGGTCTTGTTAAGGCTTTGAGATTTATGAATGGGGCTCAGTTCTGGACCCCCTGCCTCATACAGGACCAATATCATGTCCCTTCACGAGCATTAGAATCTAATCACAATCCTCAGATCTCTAGGGACATTTGTGTAAGTCTGAAACTCTCTATGGGTACAATGGAGTCAACTTTTCATTAAAGCTCTGGTTTCAATTTTTTTTTTTTTTTAAGATTTTATTTATTTAAGATAGGTAGAGGAGCAGAGGGAGAGGGACAAGTAGACTTTGCACTCAACATGGAGCCAAACACAGGGCTGGATCCCACAGCCCTGACTGAGATCATGACCTGAGCCAAAATCAAGAGTTGGATGCCCAACTGATTGAGCCACCCAGGCGCCCCTATGTTTTCAATTTTTATCTTCATTCCTGTATCCTGTGCTTCTTTCTTTTCCTTCCTTTTTTCCTAGCTCTGCTCTGTGATGTTTTCTTGAGAATTTCATGTCTTTGTAATGGGAAGAGACCCACAGAGTCAGCCCAGTGTTAGCCATTTGTTGGAAATTGATGCTCACACCCACTATTGACAATGCTACACCTAGAACATTCTAAACAAAAGCTGGAGTCAAATGTAGAAGGTCATGGATTGCCCCAGATCAAAAGGTTCTTAGAGACTACTTCATCTAACCCTAGCATTTTATTTAAGGAAACTTAGGCTCAAAACTGATGAAACCACTTGCCCACAGACACTTGGCCAGTTAGTGAAAAGGCTGGGGATAGATCTCAGAGGGTGGCCACTTTTTTGCTCACCACATCACAGAGAGGAGCACTGTCATCTTACAGCTAGCACTTGTCTGGTTGCAAGACACCTCGATAAGATGATTGTGACTTAAATCACTGTAAGATTTTGGGAAAGCCACATAGACCATTGTGTTTCTCTTGTCTTGTTTAATTACTAGATATGTATGTACTTACCCCAACTAAATTGTAATGACTAGTTTGTAGAAATCCTATTTATGCATCTTTACCATTCCCCAAAGTGGTTTTCTTGATTAATTCATGAGGAAACAACTTAGAGGAAATATGTTCTCTGAGATAGAGCCTGGGTTTGGTGTCAGGAAGCCTGGATTCTGCCCCTTTTCTCAGCATCAACTCCCTGTATTTGAGCAACCTAACCTTGTATAGACAGGCCACTGAAGTCCGACAGTACACTCGTAATAGAGTGGTCATGTAATTTGTCATTCAAACTGTGACAGTTATGAGAGTAAGGGGGCACTATTAATAATTTTGCGGGGACAACAGGTGTAAAGCAGGATCCTCCCTGACAAGCTGAGACATATGGCCACCTTATGTCATAGATCACCTTGGGCTCTTCAGAAAAATTTGCACAGCTGCTATCAAAATACCAGTCTTCAAGCCCAAAATTATCATTCCTTACACACATTTTCATCAACTAGCACAACTTCACAGGTAATAACATTTTTAGTTTTCCCAGAACTTCATGTTTTCTCAGCTACTTTCAAGGCTTTAAATGCTCACTGTAACTGAAGTTGACATAAATTATGGGGTCTGAGACTCCGTACTGCTGAGAGACGGATGCCTTTATTTTCCACATCAACCCACTCTCTGTCCTGGAAGAAAAGAACACCCCTGATTTCTAGAGTCATGAACCTTCTCTTCTTTGGGTGCTTTTTGAAGCATAGGATCTTCCCTCTGCTCTACCTAGTGATAGAGGGAAGTGCTGTGAATGGTTGCTGATCCACAGGGGTGGGTGTGTCTTCAAATAATGGTGGATTTGGTGGCTTAGCATAGTGAGGTGAGTAGGTCTTTAATGAGATGTTTTATAACAGCACCATGCCTCACTAGCTGGCTTGCTTCTACAGCTCCTGCCATAATGCTCTGTACATAGTAGAGGCTCCGTAAGGGTTAGCTTGAAATTCTGAGAAACACTTGGAAGAAAGTGCTGGCTAAGTAAACTCACTTACCAGTGCTAGTAACTTCATTTCTGCCTATGCTTAGGAAGTCCTGCCATGGTTGGGCCGCGGTGTTGGAATGCAAAGAAAAACAGATACTATCTCCTCCCTCCAGTATCTTATGATCTAGAGGCAGCTTCAGAGCATAAACAACTAAGTTTAAGAAAGTTCAGGAGAAAGAACGATCAGTTTTGATCTGGGGGAGTTAAGGGGCTTTGAAAAGTAGGATTTTTCTTCTAGGCCAGAGAGGGGAGAAGGCCATTTCACACAGTGGGAAGAGCATGAACAAAAACCAGTCAGAGGACAATTGCTTGGTATGTTTGGGGAATCCCCCCAAACCCTACATGTTTGGAAGACAAGCTTTAATGGGTGATGGGATACGAAAGGCCTCAGTCCCTTGATGTCAAACTTGAGAACTCGGGTTATATTATGTAGACAACCGGAATCATGTAGTTGTGTGCAGTGCAGGGCTATCAACTGACCCATGTGTAGACTGATAACCTGGTGGCAGGGAGACCAGTCATGAAAAGGCTGCTGTGTCTAGGAGAGATATAAAGAAAGGAGGATAAAAAGAAAGAGCCACATACAAAATACAGGGCTGGCAGTTGGTTGGATGGCGGGCTGAGGAGGAGGGAAGAACGAAGCACAGCACCAGGGAGCTCAGTAAGTGATGACTCCATGAAAAGACCCTAGAAAACCAGAGGGGAGCAGAGTTGGACTGGTAGATATTTCTGGAAAGGTTTGTGAGGAGATGAAGTGAGATAGTGCATGAAAAAAGCCTTGAACAGTGCTTTGCATAAAGTAGGTGTTTAATAAACACTACATTAAAAGAAGGGAAGGAAAGAGAGAAAGGAAGGAGGGAACTTCCGTCTCCACATTGTACCCTGACAGGGAAGACATTTAGGAGATCCAGCAGGAATCGTTCATTAGGGCTGTTCCTGTCAACGCACTTGCTAATTATTTCATGTCAGTTGGATATATAGACCAGGAGAGAGCTCAGAAAAAAGCTAAAGACCAGAATTTGCTGGGGCCAGACAGAGGGGAGCTTCAAGCCAAACTTGGAAGAAGAGAGAAATGGTGTGATGAAGAGGGTCTGTGGAGATAGAGGGAAACAAGAAGGCAGACTGGAACACACCATTGGTCCAGGGAGCAATAAGGGTGCTGGTTGACATGGGGGGAGTGTCCACGTGTGGAGAAATGCCATTGGGTGAGCCATGGGGGAGTCGTTTGGAGGAGGACGTTGCTTACTTTCTGATGAGCCTCTCCTGAAATTTGGTCAGGAGAACCCTGTTCCCTGTAATAACCAGCCCTGTTCCTCCTACATTCTTCCTGACCGTTTGGATGACAGGCAAGAAACAAAGAAATCAAGTCACACTGACTTTTTCTGGGTAGTTGTTTCAGGATAACCCAATAAATCCTTTTGTTGGAAGTACCGGCCAGTACTTCATTTCACAAAAAGAAGGGAAACAAATCACGTTTTACTTCATTTGGCTTCTTGGCCTCAGTCTTTGGTTATGGCGTAAACATTTTAGTTTGATAATTACATTGTTTTTAGAGGGTAATGCATGGAGTGGGTTGCTACAATTGTTTGCCTTCAGTTCTATCACATCTGCTTCAAGAATGCTAGAAAACAGAAAAACAGCTTAGTCAGTTGCTCAGTTAGAGCATTGGAGAGAGGGAAGGTGTAAAATCTGGCAGTTGGCATGGTGTCTCATCTTGAATGAGAAGGTCTTGAAGCGGGAAGTTCTTTGGATGCCTTCTCCTGCCACCTTCTTCAACCTGGTGCCACCATCCCCCTCCTGAATGCTTCTCCTGAAGGGAGTTTCCAGAATGTGCCAACTTTTTAGGAAAAGGCAAACCACAGCTGAATAAAAACTTTTCAAGTTAACCTCTCCTGACACTGGTTCCACACCTGTGATGTTTGGCCACTGTATGAAATGAGTGCAACCCTGAAGTTTCCTAGGAATGTTTTTATTTGATCTACAGAATCCCAGAGTCTGAGACAGTGCTTCTAGATGACATATTTCTTTTTTGTGTGGAGAAAGCCCTGTAAGGTCATCTTCTCATGTAATTTTTCTTCATCTTCATCACCAATGACTTATTTTGCCTTTTCCTTCAGGTGTCATGCGTTGTCTTGATATGGGTTCCAAGAAGTGTCTACATTCTGAGATTTGTTACTAAAAATGGGCCAGTCTCAAAAGCAATGACAGTTCTGTATAATTTTTTGATCACATCACCTGACTTTGACCTGTGGCTGGGTGGCCTCAGGCATTCATAGACAACTTTACGAAGTGCCACTGAAACCTAGTTGTTCTTCCCCCGGCAGGCAGCGTTTCACTTATCCATCCCTTTACTTAGAAAACATCAGAGGCCTGCTCTTTCCACCATTTCCTCTGTATTTGGGGCCTTTAACAACCCCCACTGACACGCCTGCTTCGTAAATGGGTTTTAATCTTTGCCTCCGGGGCCTGCTGCCTAATATCCGAAAACCTCCCTTGGATGACTACGCCATCTTACTTGAAAGCCTTCATGGCATAATTCTTTTAAATAGTATATTATTTCGATTATGAAAGCAAGATATGGTGTGTTTTTTGCAGAAAATTGGGGAAATAAAGAAGCAAAAAGAAGGAAAACAAATCACTCATAATCCACCATGCCACAAAACCCCCAACCTATTGTTAATCTGTTGGTACACTTCCTACAAGTTGTTCTCCTATTTGCCTGGCACTGAAAAGCTTCCGAGTGTGGTCCCAGCTCGACGTTACAACCTTCCCTTTCTGCTTGCTTTTGCTCTGGGGACCTATACTGCCTTGTGGGAGACGTTTTCATATGTTCCCTTCAATGATTTTTTTTTATTCTATAAATAATAAATGTGGTTGTAAGTTTTTTTTTTTAAATACATATAAGGAATAAATAAGATTTATCTCCTGAAACAGCTCAACCTCCTGCAATAAAAAACATTGATATTTTGCAGATCACCCCATCATCCTCAGTTCACCTCCGTGTGCCTGAGTGCACACACATGATTTCCTATAAATGAGATCATAGCATCCATGTGGTTTTGATGGTTGACATCTTTCATTTTCATTTACTGCTGCCCTCCCACTTCCTTTCTTCCCTCCACCCTAATCCCTCTCCCCTGTGTTGCCATTGTGATCGACCTTGCATATATCCTTCCGAGCTTTACTCCACACTCTCGTCATTATATCAGATGTGAGATAGATGTTCACACATACTTGCTGTGATTCTTGTCATTGATATATAAAATCAGATTATAGCATTTGTCTTCTCTGTTTCTTGCTTTTTCCTCACTTAAAAATGATATGTTGTTTAAATTCCTCCATTCTTTCTTTTTCTTTACTTCTTTTTTTTAGACAGAGGGAGGGGCAGAGGAAGAGAAAGAGAGAAATTCTTAACCGGGCTTCACACCCAGTGCAAAGCCCAATGCAGGTCTCAATCTCATGACCTTGAGATCCTGAGCTGAGCTGAAATCAGGAGTCAAACGCTCAGCTGACTGAGCCACCCAGGTGCCCCACATTCTTCTTTTTCATGACTGTATATTACTCCTTGGTTGTCTGTAGCATGGCTTAGTAAATGATTCTATAATAAACAACACTGTAGTGAACATCCCTTTGTTCATGTAGGCATGATACAGCTTGACCAATGGCAGTATTTTTAAACTTGGGTAGGTATTTTCAGATTGCTTTCTAAATGGCACAGAAGTATCTATTGCCACCCACAGTGTGTGAAAGTACTTTTTTTGTATCTTTCCATGTGGCTATGGCATTGTCACCACCAAGGGACAGTGCCTTTAAATTGCAGAAAGGATGGGGGTGCAGCATCCCTTTGAAATTTCAAGCTTAGATACAAATATGGGGCCATAATAAAATCATCACAGTGATATATATAGAAGAAAATTCATTAGGAGGAGATCATGGTTTACTAGAGTTGGGTTTAGGGGAACCCCATTTGTAGAAATGAAGTGTTATTTTATTTTTAGGATTTTTTTTTTTTTAACTTAGCATTGCAGCTAGAAATTTCCCTCTTGGCTTTAATTTGCTTCTTTACAGTCTTTGTCAGAACTGAAGAGGTAAAAACATCACACATAACTTTTGAACTTTGAGTCAACCTTGAAAATATGCAGATGGATGTATGTCAGGGTGAGAACTGGTGAAAGTTTCCATGAACATGGTTTATATTTTAAATGCTTTTAAATAACTGTCGATGTGGTGTTAGAAGCAGGTGGAAGGGCTGCGTCCCACAGACTATCTCCTGAGCTGTGCAGGGATGTTTACCTCCCCTCTTCTCCAAATGGCAGCACAGTACTATTCTCTCCCCACTCACGGCCTCTCTGCCTCTATGTCATGGACTGTCTGGTGCTTTCTTTTCTCATTCTGGCTGCAAGGTCTGCCACTACTTCTCTTATCCTTTGTTCTTTCTGCCCCTCTTCCTTCCATTTCTCCCATATTTCTCTGCTTTCCCACAAAGAGGCTTGGCTTTTGCAGCTGTTGCCAACCATTGAGATTGCATTTTTGGACCAGCAAGCCCGCCCTCCCACATCATTTTGGGTGCAGCCTCAAGGTCATCGGCCTCTCTTAGCTGCTTTCATTCCTAACTTTTCTGTTGAAAGACCCTCTGCCTGACACAGATGCTTCTCCCATACCCCCTTAATTTTGTTTTATCTGCCATCATTTAGGAACCTTGAGTCCCTGCAGGCCTGAGGCTTCCCTGTTCTTCGAGGTAGAAATAGATCTTACCTCTGAGCGAGCTCTGACCAGCCCATTCTGTTGGCTGCTGTTGTCCTACCAAGTAAAGAACCTTTGGGTTATTGTGGATTGTTAGAACTGTGTGGAGAACAAATGAGGTAATCTAGAATATTATTTCATTGTTCCTCAATGACTGTTCTCAGTGTCAGGGACAGTCATGAGTAGGATTCTGGTCCCAACGCCTTAATGCCGAGTCTGCTCACATTTGTAGGTTAGACAAAGCCTAAACATTATTCTGATATTGTGTGTGTGTGTGTGCATGCACATGTGTGTGCGTGTGTGTGGTTGAATATGTACAACTTGTCTGAACACAGTAGCTCTGTGGTTTATCTTTTTACTGAGAACTGCTTTTTTTTTCCTTTTCTAAGAAAATGCCAGTTTTCTAAACTGAAGTCCTTCTCGTGAGCTCATCAGCAGTGAGGGGTGTTGTGTGAGGACGTGTTTATAATAATAAGACCAAACAGTTGCTCGATTCAGGTGACTTTAACACCAATCACGTTGACTAAAATAGTATTATGTGATGCTGGCATGTGACATTTGAATATTTGCCAAAGAAAGCATTCAGGTCACTGTGACTGGCTGCAAGAGTGAGAGATTTTCCTGTTCTTTTTTATATATTTTTGTTTGTGAATCTGAAACCAAACTTTATAGTTTGGGGAGGGAAAGTGACACGGACAATCAGCATGAATCTGTTTACCTGCTTTTCTCTTGCATGGCTCATAAGAATTCAGGTCCCTTAGTCCTAATCAACTACAGTGTATAAATTAGGGGACATGCACCTTAACAACTTTGACATTTCCAGATAGTCTTTCTCTTTCATACCTCCTTCCCCAAGTCCTTCCCATAATTTTTCATCCTTTATGTAAAAATAGCGATCTATGTTTGAAACAGCTTAGAATTCACACCTAAGATACCTGGGTCCCACTTGTGCCTTGTGGCCACGTATTGCTGTGACAGTCCCTCTAGCCTTGGTTTTCTAATCTCTAAAATAGGACACCCTACCCTACCTACCTCATGTGGCTGTTAAAAGCACCATAACTTCCTGCCTTCCCTTCTTTCTTTTAGAGAAACTCAGAATTTTCAAAACTATCAAATGCAGTATTTTGGGGGTCATTTAGAAGTTGCCCCTAACAAGAGAAAACAACTGTGGAAATGCCATATTCTAATATCATATTTGTTAAAATCTGCCCCCTCCATGGAGCAAAGCGGTGACATTTCTAATAAAACCTGATTACATCCTGATAAAGCCTGTGCAAGGAACAGGACAACCGTACACATGTTCCTGGCCTCCCAGGATCTCAGACCTTCACTCTGGTGCCTCTGGAGAAGGACCTTTTGCACAGGGTGGCTGTGCTGTATTGGCAAATGCGTCCTTAGCTGTGGGCAGACAGAGATCGCAGCCGAGTTAGAGTAATGCCAAATGCCATGATATATTCTGTTTGGAAGAAAAAGAGCCACCTGTCAGCACCATTTATTGCCGAGTCCCTGTTTCGCTGCACATGTCTGAAGGACTGAAAATAAGGCCAGACTCCCTAAAACAAAATGTAAAAACTCAGGGGCTTCCAAAACTACCGAGCTCTGCCTCCGGGAATTCGCTAAGTATTACCAATGACCACTTGTGGGCTCTTGTGGACTCAGAGACTCTCGTGGGCTCAGAAATCCGGAACATGGAGGTTCGAGTCAAGAGAACCATTTAGAAAACTGCCCTCAAGAGACAGTTTCCGGAAGGCTCTGGAAAGACGGGAAGAAACAAGAGGCCATGAATGATGAGCGGCCACGGCAAGGACAGAGCAGCCGTGAGGTGAGGACTTGACCTTCGGAGTGAGCTGTACTGGAGTCAGCCAGAAGGACAGGAGATCTGGAACCGAGTCAGGACAGTCCGGTCCCAAGTGGGGATCCAGAGTACGAGTGACAGGGTCCAGCAGGAGGGCCCGGGTCTCCAGGGTTGGGCTGAGAGAGAAACCACTGGGTTTCCATAGCGGAGTTGCGCAGGAGGGGTCCACAAGAAAGTAGCAAAGCCACAGCGCTGGGCGGGCGGGGGGCGGGGTGGGTGCAGGCGGGGCTGAGCAGCCAGGAAGGCCGGAGAGCCTCGTGGGCAAGATAAGCACGTTCTGACCACGACTGAACTGAAACCAGAGAAAATATTCCCACAATCTGGTGTCTTTCATTCGTTACAAGTTCAGTGTCTTTGTAGTTCATTCACAACAGAGCCAAAGGCATTTAAATGTATATCCTCGCTCCCAGAATTGTGGTTAGAAACTCGTGCTGACGGGAATGTTAGGAATGAAGGGAGTTGGACCCGGAGAACATGGGAACAGGGCAGCGCCCCTTGAAGCCCTCAGTGAGGTAATAAAGACACGGCACCAGCCTTACATTCGCTATTTTGTGAAGAATAAAGGCTCCTTCTGTCTTGGGCCTGAAGTCCGTGCTACCCCTGCCCCAGGCCTCCCCCCGAAGGCCTCCAGGAATTGCTACCCGGGCACTCCACCCTCTGTCCCCTCTACCTCCGCCCTCCCTTTGAGTGACCAGTCCGTTCCTTGCCAGGGGTTTCCATGCTTCCCTCACCTTCCAGAATCTTCCCCATCTCCCCTTTACTGCCTCTGCATGTGTTCCGGGCTCCGCGTCCTGGAAACAATCATCTTCCATCCCGCAGCATCTCGGCCCTGCTGCCAGCTTCCTGTGGGGTTTTGAGCTCCTGCAAAGCTGCGTGGTCTCTGAGTCCCCTTCCTCACTCACTGTTGTCCTCCCAGCCCTCCAGCGAGCGGGGCTTGTGTTTCTGTCGCTCTCACAAAACAGCCATCTCCCTAGTGGGTCACGTACCCGTTTCTGATGACATCCAGAGCCACGAAGTTTTCCTTTTCTGTGGCAGTCGGAGCCCGGGGAAGTGTCTCACTTGGAACACCCACCTTCTTGCTTCTGTTACACAAGCCTGGTTGTTCCTCGGCTTTCCCCGACCAGGGCCTCTGGTGCAGCACCACCCACCTGGTGATTGCAGACGTCAGCCCCAGGGCAGGATGGGCTGCTTCTCTCCGGTTTCTCCCTCCTGGAGATCTCATGGACTCCCTCTAAGCCTTTCAACTTGGATGCAAGGTGTTCCCACACCCCCACCTCCAGACCTGACAGACAGGTCTCCCGCTTTCACGCCAGACTCCCAGCTCCCTGCTGGTCCCAGCAACATGGATGACCTGCTGCTGTTGAGAACCCCGCTCTGCCTCTTCCTCTCCCAAGCCAGTCTCCGGTAACGGGGGCACCACATCCTGGTCCCCGCATCTCACTCATGTTTGGTTCCATCTTTCTTTCTCCTGTGTCTGTACTCTCACTGATCTGTCATGTCCTCCATTTCAGACTCTATCCTCATGGTGTTCTAGAAGTGAAAACAGATGGTTAGTCTATTACATCCTTACTTGATCTATATAAGCACAAGAGGTCTAGGTCAAGGGAACGTAAGTCTAACTGGAATCATAAAAACAGAGAGTCATGGCCCCTCCGTCAACTCCCAGTCTTGAGCCACTTTGCAGACCCAGAACCCTTAACTGGGGGCGGCTAGGTCCCCCACTCCACGGCCAAAATGTATATTGTTAATCTTTCTCCCAGTCTTCCCCAGAGGGTCCTCCAGCCTTTGATCAGAGCAACTGTGCCCTGGGGAAAAGAAAATAATCAGACCTTTTGAGGATTTTTGGACACTCGCTCTGAACAGACATTAATCCCAGAAAACCCAAAGTGTTGCTGGGGGTCGCCCGTCCAAGGTGAGGTGATCCCGGCAGCTTGAACTTCGTTGGGCTGGTCCCCACAGCACTTTGTGCAGGTGGAGGGGGCTGGCCATCCTCCCCGTTTTCGGCACTGCCAAAGCATGTCTCCACCGTTTTATTCCTGGGCTCCAGACTTCACGGGTGCCTGGTTCTGGGAAAGAGCCAGTCTTCTTAGCCTGATCGTTAAAACTGTCCACTGAGAATTCTTCCCCTCTCTGCAGCCTCCTTGGCCACAAGTCCTCAACCCAGACCGCTGCCCTGTGCCCTCCGCATCCCAGCGTACAGCCGCCCAAACAGGGCATGCTTTCTTTCCTCTCGCTTTTGCCTTTACTCACGCCGTTCCCTCCATCTGGTATTTCTTCTTGGCTCCCTTCTCTGGATTTGTGTGGTGCCTGTTTTTAGCACAAATATGCCATGTCCCCTTGTAAAACCTTTTTCTGCATTTTGGTCTGTAACAGCCAGGGAAATGAGCAAGAAAGCATGGATTGATTAATTCACCAGTCTTAGGGGAATAGTAGTGGTCCTTCGAGGTGTGGGTCGTTCCCAATCTTCGTCAACAAAAGATTGCCTTGTTTATACCTGTCCTTCATAGTCAGCATTTTCTGAAATCTGCTTAGGGTGAAAGTGAGTTCTTTGTGTTTTAAAAAATCATATGGGAAGCTCAGAAATAAGAAATGTTCATTTTGTTTAATGGCAGGCGTAAATTCCACGACAGGTGGCCTCTCAACTTGCCCAAATGAAACAGACTTGGTTGGCTGACACCTAGCCACAGAGCGGGAGCAATAATGGCCAGGTGGTGGGACCAGGAGCAGATGGGAAATATTTACTTAGATCTTCAGTTCTTCTTGTTAAGGGTCCCTCTAATCAAGTACCTCCCCTCGGCTGTGAAATAAACTTTCAGTACGTTTGCATAGTCTTTTCTTTGAAAAAGTAATCTCTGTGCCAGTTTCTCCTTTTTTCCAAAGTCGGCGTTAGAATAACCAGACATGTCAGTGGAGTCTGTCAGGCCTGACCACTCCCAAGTTTTATTAAAAGTTTCCAGATCTCAGAGTCAAAATCAAAACAAAAGTTAAGTTGAAAATGTGATAAATCTGGAGATTTTTTTTGTAGGAGGGGTAGCGGGGGGATCAAATAAGGCACCGTCCCACCCCTGGGGCACTGTGCGGGCTCTGCACAGAAGACAGAACGTCCTCATGCCTGGTCAGTCACCCCAGCCCTCTGGTAGATCCAGGCCGTCTAGTACCCCAGGTGTTAGATCCCCTGGAGCTACCTTTGGTCTTCAGGAAACATAATTCTCCATACATTGTTAGCCATTAAACAACTTTGAATTATTCTTCTTTGACTTGGGCAGCATGGCTCTGCTGCTGGTTTCCTTCCCATTTTTCCGACTCCCGCACTTCTATCTCCTCCTACAGTATTTCCGAAGCATTTCTGTAGCACCTGCTGTGGGGGGGGTGGGGGGCAGAGCCATGCTTAGGTGCATGGATCCGTACAGAGACGAATGGGACAAGTCCGTGCTCTTGAGGGGCTCCCCCACCGCCCCTCCTCTCCTCTCCTTCCTCCATCTGGAACTCTGAGCACTCGTGGTGCTCCCCAAGACCTTTCCCTCCTTCTCCTCTCCCCCGTGCTCTTGCCCCTTCAGAAAGGCCTTTTTTTCCTCATGGTTTCAATCATAAAACTAGATTCCCAGTTTTATTTTCTAGTCTGTAGTCCTGAATTTTCTCCTGCTTTCCCCCAGAATCAGTGTGTCCCCAGGCCAGCCAGCTCCTCGCAAGTGCTCCCCTCCTCTGTCAGGATTGGGCCAGGTTTCCTTTTTTCCCCCAAACCCCCAAATCTGGAAACCATCATAGGTCACACACCTCTTTTGTCTGTGCCCAGAAATCAGTGTTCAGGTTTCCTCTGACCTGCCCATTCATTCTTTCCTTCTTTACCTTTTGCACTGCATCCGTTCCGCCTGGTGCTGGTGGGCACACAGTGGCCTCCGCCCTCCCAGTGAACCCTGTACATCCAAGCCAACATCCCCTTCTTTAAATCCCACCTAATGGATGTCCCTCTCCTTACGTGGCAGAGAAGGTGTCTTACTCTTTAGATCTCTGAGAGCATCTGACCCAGCTCCTTGCACATAGTAGGCACATAACCAGTGCTGCTTGATCTGTTGTGGCAAAGGCATACCTGGATTTTAGATTGTCAGCCTCAGCTTTCTTGTTATCTTTACCTTGCAAAACCTCCAAATGGTAATCCCTGCCATGACAGCCCCTAGTGTTGTAGCACTGGGACCGGTGCAGCATGGCGGCAAACAGTGAAACAGATAAAAAAACTTGGGAAATGAGCTCCACAAGGGAAATTAAGGAAATGGAACTATTGATATGGGAGAACCCAAGACGGTGAGAGTTCATAGTGGGGTACTGCGTAGATGGCCTGCCTCTCCTGAGACAGTTGTCTGCACGCCCTTCATTTTCACCGTTACTTACGCACGTCCTTTAATACTTAGTACCTTACTGTCTACCTCATTATTGGCTTTGGCTCTTATCCTGTGTCGCATTCATAGTGGACAGACATAGCCAAGGCCCCGTGGTGCTGGTGGACGGTGCAGTCCAGGACACACCAGGTTTGGGATGTCTCTTCATGCCGACCCACCAAGTGCATCCTAGAAGCGGAGATGTGGCCCCAGCTGTGGAGGTGACCCAGACTTCCTCCTCCAAGAGGTCAAGTTTTCAAAGGGGTCACACCTGGAGGCAGCAAACTGTATTAGAAGAGGAAGAGGGTAAGGTACAGTAGGAAAGGTACAGATTCAAAGTAAGGGAAGGTTTCTAGTGAGAATAGTCAAACCCCGAAATGGGTTACAGAGAAAGCTTGTTGGCACCCTCTTTCCTAGAAATGCTGAAGTCGTAACAGACAAACCGTCCACTGGGGCCTGAGCACAGACTTCTCCAGAAGCTGGAGGATAGGAAAGAGGGCCACCGGTGTTCCGTTCCCACAGCCCACTTAGCTGGATCGCTTCGTTTGCTTGGCAGGGAGTTGGCTGCAAGCTGCTGCTTACTCAACCACAGAAGTGAAATTTGTTACTTATGAGAAATAATAAAAGATCTTTCTTTTTCTAGACTTCCTCTAGTCAAATGGGTCTGTTTTCTTTCTAAATGGAGGAGTTTGTTTTGCTTTTTTTTTTTTTTTCCCTTTCGTGGCATTCAAATTACCTTTTGTATATACTCTGCCCAGTAGTTCAGAGTATGTTTACAAGAGAAGCAAAGCTCCAAATCATAATGAATGCTCACCATTTTCCTCGAAGATGGTGTGCGGAGTATGTGCACAGATGGAAGAAGGTAGGCTGTTGAGGGTTTGATGGAACTCACCAGCCTTAACAGTGGACATTTTTAGCATCGTCAGAATGTTCTTCTGTATTTCTTTGGCTCAACAACTATTCACTGAGCAGTCGCTCTGTGCCCTGCCCTGTGCTTGCTGGTTGCGGAGGAAACAAAATGTGTAAGACATGGTCTCTGCTTTCAAGTCACTTATAGTCTAGAGGGAAGATAGAATGTATTACAAAAAAAGGATTATCCTAGTTCAAAGGAGGGCCATCGTGGAGAATCATGGGAGAATTTGTAATAACCACTTTGAAATTCTACTTTTTCAAGCTTTGTCATTTCCGTCCTATATTAGCCTGGTTTTTCACTTAAAAATTATTTCTGATCATCCCTTCACATGGTTTATAACTGAAACAATTCAGAAAGGTCTTTATTGATACATTTCACTGCCACCTCTGTCCCTAGCTACCCAAGCAGCTAGTCTCCTATTCCACTGAAACGGGTATGTGAATGTTCAGTGTCTCCTCATACAAAATAATTACATTTGTATTCAGATTTTCCCTCCTTCTTAAGGCAGAATCCTATTTGCCTTACTCTTCACTTGGCCTGTGAATGCAACAGTTCACCTCAGAAGCCTTAGCATGTCAGTCCGCAGAGTGGATCTCCCTCTTTGTCGGTAGGACGACACCGTCACAGCTTCCCACTGTTTTGGAGATGCCTTAGTAGATGGGTTTTCTGCTGCCACATAAAAAACTGCCCCAGGGCTTTGCGGTTTACAACAACAATTTTATTTATTCACAACTTTGTGGATGAGCTGTGTGGGGTCAGCTGGGTGGTTTTTTCCTCTGGTTTTGCCTGGATTTACTCAAATGGTGGAGGTTATCTGGCAACCTGACTGGGGCTAGACGCCCAAGATGGCTTCACTCCATGTCGGTGATAGAGTGGGACCACGAGCTGGACTAGCTTGACTAGTCTGGGTCTACTTCCTGTGGTGCCTGGATCCCAAAGGCAGAGAAGAATCAAGCCCCCAGTGCAAGAGGGCTTATTAAGCCTCTGCTCGTATCTCACACGCTAATGTTCCATTACCAGGTCGTGGGGCCTAGCCCAAAACCTCTGTGGGAAGGACCTTCACAAGGGAGGGAACACCTTCAGGGAGGGGTTCATCGGACGTCCCTGTGCTACTGTCTCCCACACCTGTCTCATAACTACCCTATGGATGGACACCTGGTTATTTCCAGTCTTTCAGCGTTACAAATAACGCTCCAGTCGACTGCCTTGTCCATTATTCAACTCCTACGTGAGTAGGATAAATTTCCAGAAGTGTGTTGCTGGGGCAAAGGGTAAATGCTTTTTAAATTATCTATCTATTCTATTTCAGTGGTGCTGTTTCTCTGGTTATTTTAAGCTTATGTCCTTCTGTCACTTGTGCAGGAGCTTTGAAAATGTGAAAAAAGTTTGGATAGGAAATGCATATAAACTGAATTAATTAGAAACTCATTCCTAAAATGGAAAAAAAAAAAAAAGCTATACGAGAAACCAAATAATGTTGAATAAAGTAACATGCAGTTGAATAAATAGGCCTATTATTATAATGGTTTACATTACTATTGGGTTTACAGTATAAAAACAGTTTGCTTGTGATAACTTACATAATTCTTTCTCACAATAATTCTGTGAGTTAAGGGTATAATTGGCCCCTATAATATATCTGTAGATTGGCATATATATACATATCTATATGTATATATATAATGTGTGTTTATTTTTTAAGACTTAGAGAAGTTACATGACTTGCCCCCAACCAGTGGGTTATAGCCAGGAGATAGATCGATCCATCGATCGATCGATCCCCAACCCTATAACAAGAACCTTGACCTTTTCCCATTCTCATTTGTAGGGATTTGTGTCTCGTGTCTTAGCTTAGCTTCCGTCGGCATTAATTCGCTCTACTTGCTGACTTGCTATGCTAATATATCACAACCACCAAGGAAGCTCTCTTTTAAAAATGACAAATAGTTTGTTTCTAATTTCCAAACCCTTGGGAAGCATCCCTAAGGTTTTCTCTTGTTTTGCTGGTGGTATCGTTGTCCACATTGAGAGCTCCCTTGCTGATCTTAGTCACTAGCAAATCTTGAAAGAGGAATTCTCTTTAAGCCCATATGTTAGCTTTCAGCCTTTAGGAAAGAGGAGTTATTTTTAAATAAAACCTTGTCTTGGCCCTCCTGCAGCGGGCATGGAAAGTAGACTGTTTTCTTTTTTTCATTCACACTCAGACATTTTCATAGGGGCTTGGTCACGGCAAAGTGGGCCCCACGTACAAACCACCCACTTCCCTGAAGCATGATTGATTAGCAAAGCTGTTCTGCCCAAGGGCAGCCTGTTTGCCTGAGCCGGGATGTTGACAGGTTCGACATGCCCAGATTTTAAAACAGGTCTGTCATCCCCAGGCTGCAGGCTGTGGGCCAGTATGCTTGTTCTTGAGGGAGAAGAGAAGAGAAAGGATACACTTTGGGGAGCAGAGCAGGCTGCATGGATCAGGAACCACCTCACTTTCTAGAATTCCTGAAACATGGCAGCTCAGGCCAAGGTTTGTACTTGCTGAGAGAGCTCCTAAGGGTGCCGGGTCATGAATACCATATTGCAGAAGAAATGTCAAGTGCAGGCGAATGGCAGGCTGCTTTGGCCAAGCCTGTGGGGATGAGAATGGACCCCATTTGATGAATCTCTCGACTTCAGAGGGAGGCATTCATTTTCAAGGAAGACAGAACTTTGATGCCCAGTCAACATCAGGTATGCCGGAAGCTTGGGAATACAGCCAAGCAGTGACCCTCCCAACCCGATGGGGTCTTTCATGTCTGTCTCCTTTGGGGCCTCCATCAAGGTGAATTGTATAGAGCAGAATCCACATAGATGTGTGCTCTCCAAATTCTAAGGCTTAAGGTGGGCTTAAAAACCGTCTTGTCAGGGTGCCTAGGTGGTTGGGTCAGGTGAGCGTCTGACTTGATTCAGCGCAGGTCATGATCTGCTGGTTGTGGAATCCGGTCCCGTGGCGGACTCCACACTGGGCTCTGTCTGCTTGGCATTCTCTCTCTCCATCTCCTTCCGCCCCTTCCCTCCCTGCCCGCACCCCCCCTCCACTCTTGCGCATGCACACTCTCTTTCAGTTAATTAATTTTAAAAAGAGAAACCATCTTGTCCGGGCCTCACCATTTTAGAAATGGGTAAACTGAGACACAGGACGGTTGGCTCCATGGTCTCATAGTGTGCTATGGCAGGGCCAGGTCTTCTGACTCCTCATGATGTCAGTAGTCATAGAGACGTGCTGCCAATCTTCTAACGAAGGTTCAGTGAATGAAGGAATATGTTAATTTCCTTTTTAAAGAAACTTCTTTAAAAACCACTCATTCAGGAAGGCCGCATAGGGTCATCTACTTCATTTACTTACATACTAGCCTTTGGTCACCCCAGGGACATTCCGTCAGGGTGATAGGAAAGGGGGGATAGTTTATAAGGACAAATCGATTAGTGTCCTCAGAGAGACTTTCAGGAATCTGGGTTTCGAGGCATTTTGGCCATTGTACAGAAAGTCTTCAACATCAGCATTGGTTGAAAACATGGACTTTCTTACCGTGATGTGTTACCTACTCAAGGTGCAGATGGCCTGATAGGGAAACTTCAGCCTGATGCTAAGATACAAGTCATCACAACATTTTGACACCTGCCAAAAGAGTGTCTCGACTCTTACTTTCCTCTCCAAGGTGTAAAGGATGAGTCATATCTCCCTTTTTTGGGTATAGGTCCATCAGTGTCTTGCCAGCCATGGAGAATGGCTTAGAAACCCATTTATCAGAATCTGCAATGTGTTTCACATTTGGTTTCCTGTGTGTTGTGGAGGAAAAACCTGCAAAGAACAACGAGGAGGGATTCCAGTGAAATGCGGGCTCTGCTTTGCTCTAGCTGGTGTGAGAGGCTGTGTAACTCTAAGAATACCGGTAGTGGTATCTATCTACATTCTAAGAATTTAGGGAGGCGAGGTTTGTACAGAATTAAATCACCCCGTCATATCTGTGAGGCTTCCCGCAGAACGAAGGCAAAAATAAACCTAAACAAACAAAACAGGAACATGTCTGAATACAGGGAGATGCACGCTTCTCAAACAGTAAAGGTTTTGAGTTGGCCCTTGAATATTTCACTGGAGACCTACTTGCTTAAAAAGATGCTTTTTTCTCTCTCTCTCTTTGGTAGTGTTCTTTTGTTAATTGTTTTGCTTTTGGTTCTCACTATCATTTTTAACCCATGTGTAGTTGGAAATGTCAGGGTTTTCTTGATAGAAAGTGGAGGGAGGATAAGATTCGGTCTTATCTCACCACGGAAGATTCCAGATGGGCCTAGCTGGACGTGCATGTGTGTTTCTACATGTGTATGTGTTTGTGTGTCTGTGTGTGTCTGTATTGTATCTCCATATCTGTGTGTGTGTGTGTGTGTGTCTCAGTACATCTGTGTGTGTGTTTCTGTGGCTGTGTGTGTCTCTACATGTGTGTATGTATATGCTTGTGTCTGTGTGTGTGTCTATGAGTGTGTGTGTGTGTGTGTACGCAGGTACGCAGCATTGTCAGGCTAAACCTTCCTTCAGCGTCATGCTTCCCTTTTCCTCATCCCGAAACCACTTTGCTTTGTTATTAAAGCAAAGAGAACCACTTTCTCACAAACTCAAGACCAGGAAACCTGAAGAGCTCAAATAAAATCTACCTCATGACCCAATATTAAAAAACAGAAATTTTCCATGGAAAAAGCCCCGCACCAGACCGAGGAAGGCAGACAAGACTTGAGTCTTTTGCTTGCTGGCACTTCTTTGTTAACCCCCTGCAAAGAGGGCCGGCTCACAGACTCCACATTTTGGTTCTCCGTATCTGCCCGATAGTGGTTTTTCATTTGAATTTAAAATAGTCAGTGATCCTTGGAGAAGGATGAAGAAGCTAGGTTGACTATTACGTTATCTTATGAAAGCTCGCCTCCCCCTCCCCCCCTTCCCCCTCCCCCCCGCCGCTTCCCTCCCTCCTCTCCATGACTCGGCCTGTTGTTTGCTCTGATTTACCAGATGTGAGCCAGCACAAGGCCCACTCTGGAGGGGACAGCCACCTCCCAGGCACTGTTCCTCCCTCCCAGGCAGCCGCCCCTGAGGAACTTTGTGGAAAATGAAGGAGTAGTTCAGCATTCAGTGGCATCTTGCCCGTTTGGAGCAGGACAGACTATAGCAGCACATGCTGATGGGGACAGCCCCCAGAGAGGGGTTCTCCCCATGTGACAGACCCCGGGCTAAATGCTTACCTGACCCCTCTGAGCCCTAAAAACCCGCTGGCAGGTATGAGAATTGTTCGTCATTTTCGGACAAGGAAACCGAAGCTCCGAAAAGTGAATGATCTGTCAATAGGGATACAGTTCGGAAGGGACGGGTTGGGCCTTGGGCTAGACTGGCCTCCGAAGGCCACACTGTTGGCCTCCGCAGCCGCCCCAGAAGAAGCCAAACCCTTTCATACCCGGTAGACTCGATTTCACCTATGAATTTGGTCGCCGCGTGTCACCAAACCAAAATGTTCTTCCCTGTCTGGGGAAAAAAAAGTTACTTTCCCTCACTGGGTGTTGATCATCATCCAATTTTCTATTCTAAGAAAGAACAACCTGTGAAGGAGATAGATTCAAAAAAGGATTGGGTTTTATCGTGAAGTACAGCCCAGGAGATAGGGTTGAGATGCTCAAGTTTGGGGATTTGTATAAATGATTATATGTTTATTTTAATGATGAAGAGGAAATGGAGGTTAAAATGTGAATTCAGAAATCTGAGAAATGTAACTTTTTAGCCAAAAAAAGGAGCCCATAGCTGTGATGCATCCAGGGGTGGGAACACCAGGCTCCTGTCTGCCCAGCCTTCTGGAAGGCGGTTCACATTCTCTCCTGTGTGGTAAAGGCCCCGTGCGCTTCTTGCTGCCTGGCTTGACTAAGCGTGTTTACTGCGTGTGATGCTCAGCTTCTCATTAATTTTCCACGGACTCGCTTGGCTTTGATCTTTTCATTTCAAGGCCCAAAAAGACCATATGGAGGGAGAAAGGTTCACGTTGTATCTTCTCCAATGTGTGTCGTTTGACCCCAATGATGCCTTTTAATCAGAGAAAAGGTTTTAGTAACCAAGTGACTAAATTAAACCACTACCCTTCCCCCGCCTCCTTTACCGAAACTTAATTAGTATTGACTCTTGGCTAAATCCCATTTCCAAACCTGCAGAAACGAACTTTTTCTGTAGCTGAACCTGTTAAAGTTACGTATTTGAAATATTTTGAAGCCTAAGAGAATAGTGTTTAAACAAGTTACGCATTGATTTCCTCTTACCCTGAATTATTTCTCGCCTGATTTTCCTGAGGTTGTTCCTGAAACATTCTTTGTGGTTCACTGAACACAAAAAACAAACCATGTACCAGGTTGGGTGAGTCTGGAGGGATAAGGGAAACATGGCAATTGTTCCCAAGGAACGTACGTCTCGTCAAGGAAATGAGACACTTCCAACAAATCGCCATCAGGTAAAATCGAAAATTGTCAAGTGCTATAATTTTAATGTTGATTACTACCTACCTAAAAGCTGGTTGAATTACAGTTTTATTGAATGCTAACGAATTATTACTCCCCTCCTGCACAGAATTTTTAAAACCCTTTGCTTTCCCAAGCTTATAATTATGGTGACCACATTTTCCGTACCCAAAATTAAGACACATGGTCTGACAAAGGATTCTTGTGCCCCTCCTGGGTGTGAGACCACCCATAGCTGCATTTTTTTTTTTTTAAGCAGGCTTTCATAGGCAGGCTCTATAAAAATAGAAGTTTGTTAAATAGGCATGATTCTAGACTTTTCATTAAAAGCGACCATACAAACAGTTATTTTATTTTGTATCTGAATCCACATGTTATATCCTAAAGCACTATTTTATAGCTGAAGGGTATGTGTTAGCCTATTCATAAGAACACACTGCTGGATCGAGTAATAATACCAGCCATTATCCAGGTGTAATAAAAAGGTCCCCAGCGGTCTGCTCCAGGTCTTTAATTTCCCTTTTGAAGGTAGAACTCCTTATTTTACTTTCAAGGTTCCACGTTTTTGAAACTTGCAAATGATTCCCATCGAGGCATGCCCGATGTGAGCAATTGGGAGCAATGCTTCTTGAAACGAGGCTAGAGGAGTGGATTGTTTGTCCTGGTGTTCGCCCGCTGTTCTCATCGGCGGTTTCGATACACGTAATTTTGCACAGCAGCGAGGCCGTGTGGGTGGGTACCAGCCCGGGCCGCCATCGTCCCAGGCACTGCGAGTTTTGAACTTCTAGAGATAAATTAGGTCAGTGTAGGTCATTGAAACTTGGTGAAACCGAAGTGTGTTTGAGCACGTATTAAATGACTTTCCCAAAAAGCCCCACAACCTGTCAGTGGCCCGGCCAACTCCCGATGCCCAGGTTTCTGACCAGCCGTGGGTTCCTGCTTCGCTGGGGATCATTGCTGATCCGTGAGTCTTTGGGTCCGGACTTTTCCCATAAATGCTCTGCGGCTGAAGGATATAGTTGAAGCTCTCTTTAATAGAGGATTTGAGCCTTTATTCAGTAAGATGGCTGCATGTCTAAGTTGATTATCTGAATGCATGTCCGAATACATCTCTTCTCTCAAAAATACGGGCAAGTCAGCGATGAAGATGATTTCTCGTTCACGTTCAACCTCATGTCACTATAACCTCCCATTCATTTATTCAGTGCCTCTTGATTGAGCCTGTGCTCTCATGCGGGCATCTGTCTGGGTCCTGTAGCTACAGCTTTGAACAGACAGACATTCTAGTCCTTTTGTGGCATATATGGCACTGGATGATGTGTATAAATGTATCCAAAAGATTAAAACACTTTGCTTGCTCTAAGTTGGGATGACCCTGGGCGCAGAAAGCCAAAGCAAAAGTGAACTGACATTTTTTTGGATGTCTGCAGCTTTGTCGTGTGCTGGGCTGGATGCCTGTGAAAGATGAATATGATTATCACTGCTCTTTACAGATGGGGAACCAAGGCTTGGGAATGTAATCAGTCTTGTTCAAGGTCACGCTAGCAAGGAAATAAATCTACTCTGGTGTCTTCAGGACCGTTCTAGATGTGGTCATATGCATTTAGAACTGTGTATTTGCTATATGGCCACATCTTGGAAAAATAAGTTGACACACATTTTTGCCCATGTTAATAATCGAGATCAAGAAATGTCATGTCAGGGGGTGCCTGGGTGGCTCAGTTGGTTAAACGTCTGCCTTCGGCTCAGGTCATGATCCTGGGTGCCAGGATCGAGGCCCGAGTCGGGCTTCCTGCTCTGCGGGGAGACTGCTTTTCCCTCTCCCTCTGCCCCACCACCCCACCACTCGTGTATTTGCTGTCAGTCACTCACTCACTCAATAAGTCAATCTTAAAAAGAGAGAAAGATCATGTCACTGGACTCACCTGAAATGTCACTTGAGACTAAGCTGTAAGTCCAAGTTCCCTTCACCATTTATATCAGTTGGTTGACGTTTCTGAACCACCGTATGCACTCTAGTACGCATTCACTCTAGTACTCTCAACTTTCATAACAAGTATCTTCCACAGACACCTCCCCCCAGATCAGCCATTTGATGACCACAATAACATGTGCTTCTCGGATAACACATGACCTTTCATTTGGCTCAGAGCTTAGTGGTTGACTTTGCTAAAAATAGGTCTTTAATGGTTGAGTGTGACATTCATCATGGGGTACCGGTACTCGGGAGTTTCTCTCTTTGTATCATGAAACGGGCCCATGATAGCTGCCAAATTACTGAGCCTCATTTCTTGGATGAGACACATTAAGCGTGTCAAGGATAGTTCCCTGCATTTTGGTCCCCAGAAGTAGTGAACAGGGAAGTGTGGCAACTGCCAGTGTTTGGGGACCCTATCCTTTTGGTGTATCTGAACACAGAGGCTAGACCGGGGTGGGATTTCAGGGTCAAGGAGCGAGAGGCTGGATTAGGTCTGGAAGCTGGGACTTGGTTGAGGGGTGAAGAGAGAGGTCTTTTGTTGACTTGGATCTTGACCGAACGAGGGTTGATGTAATGGCACGTGCTGTGGTTGTGGTGTCGTGCTGACGCCATTGCAAGAACCCAGCGGCCATCAGGGCTCCCCAGAGCCTCGCTGCTGGTTCGGGGGGTGTCGGCTGCTTCGGGTCCTCTCCTCCCCACAGACTTTGGTCACCTCTCTAGTTTGGGGACTTTGTGGAAGGGGTGTATGTCGGTTTATCTATCACCCAAAATACTTCCCATCATCCTTGGGCCACCATCCAACTTACAGCTCTTGAACTCATCTGTGCACACCTGTCCTTGGCTCACCGGCCACACGGGCTGAATCCCTGATCCTGTGGCCCAGCCAGCTCACCCCTCTCTCAGGTCCTTCCACTACCTGTGACCTCTCCCTGGATCGCACTCCTCCTGATGGTCACAGTGCCCCTCTTTCTGGCCTTTCAAATGTTGAAATGTCACTTCCTCGCAGAAGCTCCCCCTGATTCACCCAGACCTTCCCTCTCTTGTCACCCCACTTCCGTTCGCCGAGTATTTTCATATTACGCAGTCAGTGTTTTACGTGTATGTTTTTGAGCTCCAAGAAAGCAGGGGCCATGCCTGTCTTATTTGCCACAACATCCCCAGCCCCTAGAGCACGGAGCATGTAGTAGTTGAATGGACAGTTGTCAAGTGAAGGAAGGAGGCACCCAGATTGCAGGTGACTTAAATGTCACAACTATACTTTCAGGTGATTTTTCAACATTGCAAAAGAAAAACTAGTTCTTCTTTTTCTTCTTCTTTTTTTTTTATTTTCATTTCCCATTTCACCTCGATATTTAGCAATTTCTGATTGGTCAGTGATTAGTTAATTACACGGGAACAGCCTGTCCTCAGGGGACCCAAGCCCACTGCTGTTTTAACTTTCGCAAACGAACTGTCCTAAAACCTTACTCTCTGGTACCGATTTCAGAATCTCTACTTAATGCATCAGAAACCTGCAGGGCTTCTCCCAAATTCCAAGGCTGACTTCATTTCTTCAGAAAGCAGCCGCTGTGCACGGGTACCCGCAGCAAGTGATTTCACAGAAACCTGCTTCAGATGCTTACAGAGAGTTTGATGTATTTCACACACACGAAAAGCACTTTTTCATTTGAGTAAGTTAGTGACGCTCTTGAATACAAATGACCTGTTTCTGAATATACCGGAATCTCACTAAAATTTTTCTGGCTAGAAAGTCGAATTCAGTGGAAGAGTGGCCTGTCACAGACAGATCAAGGGGATTTATGGTTACTAAAATAAAGATTCTCAAAGTGGTTTCATTTTCTGGGGGCAGCCCCATCGTTTCTCGAGCTCAGACGCCGTTGCCAGGGACTTGACCTTCAGAAGGAGAATCCTGCCCAAGGGGTTGGTGGTCATGGTCCTGCTGTCTGAAAGTGGGAAGTGGGCTTCACTCAGGCCCGCAAGAATGTTGGTGTTTGGCTTCAGATACTTTATGGAACATGTTTGTACTTGGGTGGGGGGAGTCTTGTTAATTTGGGGAGAAAATGTAGATTGAGTTTCAAAAACCTGATATTTGGAAAACTTTCTGAAAAAATGTCTTTTCATATATTCGGGTGTCTCGGCATTAGCGAATCAAAGAGAATACACTGCGGCGTAGCGTCTTGCCGGCAAGCTCTACATTCCAAACCAATTACTTTTTTGGTCTAACCTCAGTGATGCAGCTGTTAAGCGGGACATCGTTCTTCAGGGCGTGTATGACAGAGCTGGGTTGGACTCTGAGTAGGGTAATAGTCTTGTTCACATTTTTTATCTTGGGAGGGGAGCATCTCTTCTTGTGCTCAGTTTGAGAGCAAGAGTGACGTCAAGACTTAAGTACGGTTAGTTCTCTAGTTAGCCGAAAGAAGAGAGGGGTGTCCTGCTTAATTCAACTTTCTGTTCCACCCGGAGGTATCCCAAAGACCACTTCTCTATGGCCAGTGTTTATTGAACTCAAATAGGTCAAACTATATGTGACACCAAAACCATACCAAACACCTGTTCATCTCTTTCAATGGTCAGAAGATATTTCTGGGGGCGCCTGGGTGGCTCAGTGGGTTAAGCCGCTGCCTTCGGCTCAGGTCATGATCTCGGGATCCTGGGATCGAGTCCCGCATCGGGCTCTCTGCTTGCCAGGGAGCCTGCTTCCTCCTCTCTCTCTCTCTGCCTGCCTCTCTGCCTACTTGTGATCTCTCTCTGTCAAATAAATAAATAAAATCTTTAAAAAAAAAAAAAAAAGATATTTCTGGATCTCACCAAGCCTCGGGTTATCAAGGGAAACAGCAGTTATTAGGATTTGGGGGCCAATAGAAGCCTGGCCTGTTACTGCTGGCTGAAAGGGGCACTTGTGTTGCCCTTGGGGAGAGTTGGGGTGGGGGCTGGGAGAGTGGAAAATGGCGGGGAGAGGCTTTGCTATCTTCATCACCGTCACCAGAGGTGAAGGACGGCCATTTTCCACGTCTCCTCAGGTAATCTGTGAGGCTTTTATTGGGTTTATAAATACTTACAAATAGACCCTAAAGTGATATAATGTCTGTGAAGTACCCAGTGCTGAGACTAACACACGGAGAAACCTTGAGAAGTGCAAGGTAACTTAGATGCGTTTGCCTGTGATTTGGTTTGATTTATTGTAGCTTTTTTCTTTTGGGGGCCGGAGAGCTCTTCCTGGCCTCCTTCTTGGCTGGAAAGACGTAGATACCTAAGCTAGGAGGAGAACCTTCTTGACCTCCAGCGTTGTTTACATTTCCAAAGGAAGCATCTACGGATGAGAAAAGTAATAGACTATCATGAAGTAAGGGTAAATATAAAAGGGTAAATATTTAAATCAGTTAAGATTATGACCTCAGGTTGTACCTTCTTCTCTGGGGCATGTCTAGAAAGAGAGAGAATTAAGAGAAGCAAGTGTAAAACAGAGTTTGGGGGGTTCCCCCCCTCACACACACACCATTAAAGGAAGGTATAATCTCATGAATTTTTGGAGGGCAATTTTGACCTCAGTTTTGAAAATACTCAGCAATTTCACTTCCAGTGTTTTTTTTCCCTATATATATGAAAGACATCCATCATAGCATTGTTTGACCCTGTTTTTGTGGCAGAAGCATAAAACAAACTAACTGGGGAAGAAAAAGAAATATGTGTGTAGAGGGCTGGCTAAATGATGGTCAATTGATATTATGAAATTAAATACGGCTATCAAAAAACATGATAGATGTTCATAAAGTCAGGTAGAAAGATGTCTGAGATCACGGTAGAGTAAAAAAGTTGAAGTCTGCATGGAGAGTACGATTTCACAGATGAGAAAAAAAATTAGATGGATATATATACATGCACATACATAGATTTTTCTGCAAAAATATAAAAATACTGTTTTAGTAATATAATATAATTGGATAATTATGGAGTATTAAAAATTAAGATTAATAATTATGACCTAAAGTAATACAAAAGAAGATCATTGACATACGCATATTGTTTATAGTAAAATGGGTATTATTAAAATGCTTAAAAGTTGTCAGTCTTAAGTATGTTAGCTACTTTCTGGTTTGCATTATAATTTATTTCTTCAGCCCTTATGCATATCACATAAACAATTAAACTTTAGTCCAGCTTAGAGTCATTCATAATTTCCAAATTGATGTTTTTATTGTTCAACCAATGGTGTCAAAGACAATGGTGATCACACTGGTCAGTATTACTGAACTAGGTGCTAAGCACTTATATTTTCTCTAAACCTCACGATATCCTGAGAGATGGTGAAGAGGTGGAGACTATACCCACTGACTTAAGTAACTTGCCAACGGTGTGTAGCCAGAAGTATGGGAGCTAGCTCTCATCGACGGCCTACCGCCAAAGACCATGCTACTTCCATATGCCGTTCTGAGGTATGGCACTGGTGAATTAATTTCTCAAAGTCTGTTTTGTTGTTGAAACAGATAAATTTGAAAAAATATGTAACAGAACACATGCTTTGTTTGCTATTTTCTTGCTTTCTAGCACATTCCATTCACCATTGTTATTACTTATTCTGTGCTTCACATTTGTCTGAACTCTGAACATATAACTATGAAGCTAATGGAAACTTCCCAAGCCCGTTTGATTCTGCTGATATTTCCATAGTGGAAATGCCAGCCCTGCGTTAGCGGGGCCAAGTGGAGCCCTCCATCTGAACGCTGCTCCTGCCTTCAGGGTTGGACCTGATTCAGATTTGAACGCCATACCGTGGTTTCTTTTCTTGAGATAAAGAACAAAGAAAAATTTTGAAAAAGCAAAAGCTGCTTTTGAAACACTCAAGTAATGTAATTTTTCTTAGCTGAACTAATTTTAGGCTTGGCCTGGTTTTGATTTACGAGATTGCCGCAGTTCCATCGGGAACACGCAGGGTGGCTGCAGACACGTCACAGACACAGTCAGAGGAAGGCTTTCCCGGGGTGCCTGGTGGCTCTTGGTTTCGTGGCTCAGGTCATGATCTCAGGGTCATAATATCAAGCCCTACGTTGGGCTCCGTGCTCAGCAGGTGGTCTGCTTGGGATTCCCTCTCTCTCCCCCCGCCAAATAAAAATAAATAAAATCTTTAAAAGAGGGACCAAAAAAGCCCCTTCGAAGCCTCCATCTCCCTTCCTTGCTTTTCTGCCCCCCTTATCCATTCTTCCATTCAACCCTTCCCTGAGACCTGGTCTTCAGGTGATCCTGCAACGTTCTAAGGTCAGTGGGGGTGGGCAGAGCTATGGGACTGTGCCTGCCAAATAGGGAATCCAGTCCAGTCTTAGGAAAATGTTTTTTAAACTCAGTCCTACAGGAAAAATAATAAAATTGCCCAGTTACCTGTAAAGAGAGAACAGAATGTGCAGAAGCCCGGAGGTAAAAGAGAATGCAGCATCTGTGAAGCTGCGAGTCTCCAAGGGCCTGACCTTGTCTTTTGAATGAGGATATTGACTACAGATTAGTTCCTTGACCTGGTTCAAGGCCCATAATATCAGGGTACAGAACCTCCTAGAATAAGTGGTTTTGTTTCTAAACATCCTTCCAACACCGCTGCTTCTGAGGCTGTTTAGGACTCCTGTCTCTCGTGGCTGGTCCTACCTGTGTCATCTTCCTAAATTCATCCTGGCAGATGACACAGCTGGGCAAGGGCAAAACCTTAGGGGACGCCTGTGGAAGGGAAGAACTGCTGGTTCCTGGACAGGAACAGTCAGCATAACATCCTTCTCCTTATCTTTTTTGAAGATTTATGTATTTATTTGAGAGAGAGAGAGAGAACACAGGTTCACATGCGTGTGAGTGGGTGGAAGGGGCAGAGTGAGAATATCTCCAGCAGACTCTCACTGAGCTAGGAGCCCGTGGGGCTCAATCTCACGACACTGAGCTCATGACCTGAACGGAAACCAAGAGTCGGACCCTCAACCGACTGAGTCACCCAGGCGCCCCATATGTCCTGTTTTTTAAAACAAGGAAATGCTTAAGGCTGACGTTTCTGTTTTCAATAATGAAGATGGGTATTCACATGAGGGCACGACAAAAGGAAACAGAATACCCCAGCCTTAGAGGCTAAGCATTTGGGCTATTTTTATGTGTCACCAACAGAAACATCAAATGACAACTCTTGTTTCATTTCTCTTTATGCATTGGACACTAAGGCCTGCTTCTAAATCTTAAGTTCTGTTAACCCCTCACAATGCACAAACCTAGTTTTGCAGTTTGTACACACCAGAATTTGGGGCTCTTGTCTGTCCTCCAGCCAGTTAAGGAAGCCTTTCTCCACATTCTTTTCCTTACTCTGCCTTATCATCTAAATTTATTTTTTGCCCATGAATATGAAAACTGAAAAGATGAAGACCACATTTGAACATGTATGTGTGCCAATGTGCTCATTAACCTGAAAAAACAAGAATCATATGTATATTGAACTTCAGAAAGTCCACTGAGTGAAAAAGGCAATTGTACTTGAGGTTTTAAAATGACAGATCTATTCCAGTTCAAAGTCAGTTATACATTGAATGGTGAAGGATAAGAAATAACACATGTTGTGGGGGGGGTGGGGCTGGGTGGCTCAGTGGGTTAAGCCTCTGCCTTCGTCTTGGGTCATGATCCCAGGGTCCTGGGATCGAGCCCCGCATTGGGCTCTTTGCTCAGCAGGAGAGCCTGCTTCCTCCTCTCTCTCTGTCTGCTGCTCTGCCTACTTGTGATCTCTCTGTCAAAATAAAATAAATTTTAAAAATCTTAAAAAAAAAGAAATAATACATGTTTACTATTCAGGGACAAGAGTGGTCATATCATGTACAAAATGAATTTAGTTAAAAAAAGAACCAGCAAAATGTGATTCTTCTAATTGTCAGCAGATTTCCACTAATTATAAGTTAAATGTAGTCAGTAAATCCCTTAGATAAAAAAGCTAGTTGAAAACTGAGAATCCTGTAGTAAATATGAAGTCTTTTTGGATATATTAGTCACATGTATGTAATAAAGACAATAAATCGACATAAGCAAAGTTATGATGAAATGTGTATAAAGCACTTTGAACTCCACAGAAGTAAGCAAAATATAAATAGATAGCGTGCTCAGGCGGAGAGAAAATCAAATGCTATTTTAGCTCTTGGTCTAGTGGTGATTTATTATTCAGGCTCGGCAGCTGAGTCAATGTTTATATGGTGTTTTATATTAACTGAGACAAAAAGGGTCTGTACACATCAGCGTCTCGGATAGATCACTGAGTGAGCAACAGAAATGGCACCCAATGGCCACTCCCTGACGAGCCAGGGATATATGACGTTTTCAGTATTCATCCTAAAAATTGAAGATGTTCTGACGATTTTGTCTGATAACAAATAAGACTTGAAGAGAGGCAGTAGAGCAAATATATTGGTAGAAGCCAGGGACATGGTCAATATTCCAAAGCAGGACCCAGACTGCCTGGATCCAGATCCCCGCTGTGTTGACCTTGGGCAAGTCACTTCTCTGGGCCTTCCTTGTTTCTTCATCAGTAAGTGGGATCAGTAGTGGCCCCCACCTCCTGCGCTTGTGGCGGCAGTGAAATGAGCGTTAGCGGTGAGACAGTGAGCATCGCGTGCGATGCAGAACGAGCAGAAGCTGTTCTTTCTCCGGCTGCGCGCGCGTTTCACGACCATCTCTCGAGCGCCTCCCTTGTTCCCACCCTGCTCAGCCTCGTCCGTACCTTATGAAGTTACAAACGACGGCTAAGTCTATCTGACTTCAAGACCCCACCTTTTCTCGCAACAGACAGAGCAGCTTTTTCTTAGAACACGTCTCACAGAAAGCCTTCTGAGATTCCTTCCGCCCAGTTCTGGCTCACTCCTTTATCGGCGTGGCCTGCGTCTTTCTTTGTGCCACTGACAGTGTTTGGTTTATTTCTTTGAGAGCAGGCATCTCTCAGACTCCTTCTGGGCAACCCTTCTGGCTGAAACTCAGTCTGATCCTAGTAGAATCAGGGATGGTTGAAGGAATAAACACCAGAATTTACGGCTGCTGTGAAATTTCCCACGGAGCTAAGAGGTAGAACGGATGCTCGCTTCTCCTTGCCCGTGAAAATTATGCACAGCCTCCAAGCCCTGTGAAACTCTGGTCGTTTCTGAATCTAGTCTTCGCTCCAGAAAAGTATCTAAATTCAAGAAGTAGCCATGAAAGGTCTTCTACAGTGTGTTGGGCTACCTGCATGGGAAGACTGAGAGTGGGACTCCAAGAGACTTGTGAAGTGTGACTTTTGGGACTCACCACGTACGGGGTGTGAACCTCATCTTGGTTTTTCAAAGATTGGGTGGGTCCATTCCCTAAAGACAGATCCGTCTCTCAGGGCCTGACTCCCATTAGTGCCCCCCACCCCCCCCCCGCCCGGTGTTCACACCCCCGTGCCAGCATATTGATTTGTAAGCAGACACGTGTGCTTACCTGCCCCAGCCCCTGGTTTCTCTGTGGGTAGATTTTCTTGGGAAGTCAGGTGACCTGAGGTCACGTGTTGAGCCCAGAGTCTGAACAAAGGAAGCTAGGAGACTGCGTTGGTGGTCGAGGGAATGGCACCAAGATGATGTCACACACTTATTCCTAAGAGAAGGAGAAAGGTTGGCGGGAACACTGCCAATGGTGGCCTTTCCAGCTGACGGAACAGCAGCTGACAAGCCTCTGTTCTGATTGGTGTAGTCATCCCTGAATGCATCATTGAGATGTAGTCACACCTTTCAGGATCCTGTCCATTCTGTTTCTTTAAGGTGCCTTTCTCTTTCCTGCGTCAGCTGCCCCATGTCTGTGCCAGTGTAAACCTGGAACGGTGCCTATGAGAGGGGCAGGGCCCTGCAGCCCATGCTTCACGGTGCACCCCCCTCAAAAGAAGCTCCAAGTCAGTCGATAACAGAGGAGCAGAGTTGTTCTTGCTAAAACAAGTCGCACCGCTTCAAGTACACAAGAGACGGGAAAGAGAAGAGAGCAGGGAGCCTCTCCAGCGCATGTTTACTGTTCCCACTGCGGGACTACAGCTGTCCGTGCCGAGATCTCAGGCACGCTTCTGGGGCCCCCCACCCACGCAGAGGGCGACCAGGGTATCCTCCTCTGAAGTCCTGCTGCGCACGTGGCCACCCGCACGCCACCCCTTGTCCTCCGTCACCTTTCCCGAGTTGGTTTAACTCTTGACGCCTTTGGAAACCCTCTCATTGAGAAGCTGCCCCAAATCTCCGAGGTACCCACAGGCACAGCTGAGCGGGTGGCCAAGCGCGGGGCCCCGTCTGCAGCTGTCTCTCAGGAGGAACAGCTGTGCTAAGCCAAGTGAGTGACGCCTCTGTCCCTTGCCATCTCCGTGCACCCACCTCGACGCGGCACAGGCACAGCCCACAGGGAGCCTTCTGGGATCTGGGACGGGTCCCCGGACACGAGCTCCGCCAGAGGCCCACTTTCCTCACCTGGGGAGCCGGGGGAGCAGACACACCAGCTCTGCTCTGCTCTTCCTCATTCCTGGCCCAGAGCCAAGCACAGGGGCGTCCCAAGGGGTCTTTTCTGGCTCTCTCTGGTGGCTTGCACTCGGGGTGCCCTTACCCCGTCTGCACCCTGATCTGCCGGCTGGGCGTGCTCCCCGTAGAAAGTTCTGCGTGTTAACCTTTCTCAGAGTTTCCTTGTCTGTGGCTAGGAGTGGGTTTAAACTCCACCTTCAGTATGACACGCATTTGCTCCTTCAGTGGTGACCTCCATGCACCAGGCTTGGTGCCAAGAGCTGGGGATACAGTGTGTGCTTTCCACAGCCGTCCCCTGACTTCTGTGGGGTGCGGAAGCCTCAGCTGTTTGTGTAATGCTCCGTCTCCAGCCAGCTCGTCGCCGGTGGGCCACAGTCCATGTTGTGCGCACTGTGCTTTGCAGTGAGTTGCTCTTGTCCTCAGGCGAATGCCCAAGGTAGGAACATGGGGTTTGGTAACAGTCTGAAAGACCGCCTTAAGGAGAGTGGTGCAAAGCAGGGCTTGGTGTAAAAGTTTCCATCCTCTGCCACACGTGTGTGTGTGTGTGTGTGTGTGTGTGTGTGATGAAACCAGGGAGCTGGTTTGCAGAATGGACCAGTAAGGCTAGTTTTAAGGTCTCCTTTCTGGTATGGGGCTCACCAGGAGAGCAGGATGGGCGCAGGCACCCCTTGTTTCAAGGGGGCTAAGATGCAGGCGGCTGTGGTTGCTGCTCTCTTTCTCTGTGCCCAACTTGTGGCCGTCACCTGGTCCCCAGCGGAGACCAGCCAGGCCACACTTTGCCCGTTGAGGTGTCAGGATCCTCACTCCCTGTGCTCCGTGTGCCTCCAGGATATCCGGGTATCATCTCAGCTAATATGAGGGTCACTGGAGGCTGCCTCGTGTTTCTTCACAGCGCCTTTCTTTATGACAGCGGGCGTGTGGTCAACCACCTTCTCGGCCCGGGTGTGTCCAGGTGACATTCCTGGTTCTGCGGGCTGCATCCGGCGGGCCTCAAGGAAGTAGGTCTCCGCGATCCTAGCTGCTCACGAGCATCACGCAGGAGAGTTTGTCTGCTTATTTATTTATTAAAGATTTATTTCTTTACCTGAGAGAGAAAAAGAGCGCACAGAGAGGGAGAGAAGCAGACTCCCTGATGAGCCGCTGAGCGAGGAGCCCGGCATGGGTCTGGATCCCACGACCCTGAGATCACACCCTGAGCTGAAATCAAGAGTCGGATGCTTCTCCAGCCGGGCAACCCCGGCACCCCTCTCGGATGGCCCGGAGTGTTTAAAAATCCTGATGTCCAGGCCACATCCCAAACCAGGTCCACCAGCCGCTCAGCAGGTGACCCTCAGAACCTTCTGAGTGACGTCACCACGTAGACTGAGACTGAGCATAGCTTCTCTGAAGAAAGGAGAAACGGTGACGGCAAAGCAAGACAAGGGAGAAGGACGGAATCAGGAAGAAGGGGAGCGACTAAGGCTGCCGGGGTGCGGTGGGGCCGGTGGTAGAGCCAGCAAGTCCCGCCTCCCTCCAGCTCCCCTGCAGGACAGCCACGTGCCCGCCCAGCCCCTGGGGGGTGAACGTGCAAAACGGAGGCAGCTCTGGGATTCAGTCGTGCGAGAACACTTCTGGGCTTTCCCGCTTACTGACCGTGCATCCCTGGACACAGTTCACGTGACCCTCTCTGAGCTGCTGAGTCCTTATTAGTGGAACAGGGATGCTCGGTCCCACCGAGGGGGCTGTGTTGTGGGTTTGCTGGAATGACGTGAAGTTGGGCGCATGCCAGGCTGTCGGCGATAATAGCTTGATAATGCAATTAGAAGAAATTTATATTTCTGTTTTGATAAAAGTTCACCAGCTCTTCTCATCAGTGACTTCTCTCCGCTCTCCTAAAAGGCAAGGGTTCTGCAGTTCTTGGTTTAGGAGGGCTGACGATAAGTACAGAGGCCTGGGCTCATGCAGGAGCCAGTCTGTATTTTTACCAGGTCCCTGGGTGATTCTGATACAGCCCACGCCAAGGGCCTTTCTGTAAGGGAAAGCCAAGTCCTCGCCTTCTCTACAAGGAGGCCCAGGACATGCTCTGTACCTGAGCCTCACCGTCTCCCACCTCCTAGTTTCCCGAAACTTCTAGTGATGTCTGTGAACTTCTGCCGCACCCCAACACGGAAAACGGGTTGCGAGGCATGTTGGGGCCCGCAGCCTCACAGCAGGGTAATTCCACCTTTATTTACAAGTCAAACTGAGATGAACTCTAAAACTGGCAGCCTCCAAATTAGTAACCTCCAGCCAAAGGAGGCAAAAATCTCTTCATTTCTGACTAGGAGGCAAAAATGAGTGTGTCTCTCCCTTTTGATACCAAGCCTTCAGTCATCAGCTATGAGAGTGCAAAACGAAACCAAGCACCCCCCGGCGTTAATATTTATCTTTAAGGGCACGAGAAGCCTCTTGGACCAGTGACTCGAAGAATCTGTGCATTGACAAGTTTCCATGGGCATCATGAGAGGGCTGATCCGTGGAGCCCACCAGGACCCTCGGTGGCTTTCCTGCTCATTGCTTTGTTGTAACTGTAATAGGAAAAGAGGTGTCTCCCCATGGAAGCAGCTTCTCTAGGGGCCCTGCTCCGAAGACCCGGCCCTCTCGGAAGGGCTGGAGAGGCAGGGAGCACTGGCGATGGAGCCCCAGTGCAGGAAGGGGGTCTGCTGAGTATTAGTGGGAGCTCCTTGTGCTCCTCATGGCAACATCAATCCCTGTGGCTTCTTGGAGGCGGATCCGCCTAGCCATTGACTTAGCTGGTGGAGAGCGATCATTCACAGGGCTCTGGCTGGCCTGGGAAAGGGGAAAACACCGAGGAGACTGAGCCCAGACGGGGCAGGCAGGCAGCCCTCTCCCACCTCCTCCCTCCAGGGGAATGAACGCCACTGCCCGCCAGAGGAGCCCTGTAAGCACAAGGCCGCTGGCCCGAGCTCTCACTTCCATTCCACAAAGGGAAAGAGGTGATTCCCACTGCAGTTTTTGCTTGAGGACGAGAATTCCAAGCAACACCAAGGGCTTCTGTTTGGGGGAGGAATTTCAGTCGCCCTCTGTCCCCCTGCTCTTCGCAATTGGGCGAGCGACTTTATACGTGATGTTCATCTTCATGCTGCTGAAAGTCATGTTCCATAACCTGTCAGGGGCTGGAGAAATACCTGCTGGGACTCTTCAGGGTATTTGGAAGGGAGAGGAAAGGAGAAAAGGGAAATGAAGGCAGGAGAGTTGCAGCAAAGGAAGGGTTTTTTAAATTGTGTCAAAACTCGTGCTTGCTTGGTAGACAACATAGACAGCCCGCCATAGGCTTCTTTAACTGGGGACCCTGGAGTTCTTCCATGAATGAAGGGGGACATTAAACATTCATCAGAATACCTTTGTGATATGTGTCAAAAGTTCATTGAGTGCCAGGTTCCATTCAAAACACCACACACGTGAGCTGGTGTCATCTTCATAAGAACCCGAAGCTGTGACATAGGCACTTAGTGCTCTCAGAAAGAGGACGAGCCCACGATGACCATCTCATGACTTGAATCAAAAGATTTCTTTCTTTAAGCAAGGAGTATTTCTTCGATGTCAGCATCCATCTGAAGAGCAGTGGGAATATTCAGGCCTGGAAATGGCCTAGGATCTTGGCTGAGATGCACTCCCTCCCTTAGGTGGAGCGGGAGCCTCTGTCCCGCACCCCAACGGGTAGCTCTCTGGGACAAGCCCATGGGATGAGAACTTCTTCGGTGTGGCCCATCATTCCTTGTTTTACAAATGGAGCAGGAGAGGAAGCGGGGAGGGAACCCCATAGATGTAGCCGGCTCGGCCGCTTCTAAAGATTTGGAACCAGATGAGAGTGTCAGTGTCTCTGGGGGTATTCAGAGCTGTCTTCCTGAAGGCGGGGTGTCCTGTGTAGTCTGAGAATCTGGCAAGGGTGCCAAGCCAGGGAGCTTTCTGGCAGCCTCTCTCAGACTCTCTGGTCTTTCCTGTCCATGCCTTGAGAGCTCACATTCTTTTTCTTCGCCCCACCAACGCCAGCAACTTGCTGAGCACCTCCCTGGCCCTCGGGAAATGTTCAGCCGTGGGTGGACCATTCGTCCTCACTCTCCACTGCAGAATCTTTGTGTGTCGAGGGCAGAAAAGTAGGTAAAAAAAAAAAGGCTGCTTCCTTGGCACCCATGCCGTGCCTTGGGAAACCTGCTCCAGGATTCCCACGCAGGCTCAAGAGTGAAAGCAGAGAACGAGCCAGAAGATCCTTGCCGCTTTATTTTATTCTTATTTTTAAGTTGCGAACTGGTACTTTTCCATTCATTTTAATTGAGTCAAGGCCCGTGACTTTTGCGATCCCCAAATCCTCCGTAAATTCACGGCAACTGGCTTTTCCCACCCCCCACTCAAACCCCACTCCCTTGCCTGCCTGGGAACCTGCCCTTTAAATTTGACATGGCTAGGATTTTAATCTCTCCTCAAAGGCACAGTGACAATTTCACAACAAAGCAGAGAGGTTGGGTGGTGGGTGTGTAGGGGGGGTTGTTTTCTGCTCCCATTAAGAGAGCAACTGTTCTGTCTTTGTCTCGTGGGGCCAGCTTTTGGCACCAGACCGGGGAGACCTCAAACTTGGTGTTGCAACATCCATCAGACCCAAGTGTGTCTGGGATCCTTGAAGGTGAACTGCAGCTGTTTGGATAAAATTCTAAAATCTTGTTTGTGAGATTCTCGGGCCTTGTTTTACAATCGTTCTTCTTGGCAGAGAGACCAGGAAGTTTTACTTTCCCAGGATCCCAGGCAGGTAATTGTTTTCCCAAACTGCATTTTAATCTCAGATGGAAATGGACATTTTTCATTCTGAGAACCTTCACCCACATCTCTAAACTGTTTTCATTCACCCTGTGTGTTGGGAGAAGCCAGACAAATCCGAGACTCAATTACAGAATGTTCCCCACCCCTAAAGTGCCCCTAGATGCATTTCCATCTCTGGTTATAATTTAGGGACATTTACATTTCCTTTTTAAAGATTTATTTATTTGAGAGAAAGAGAGAGCACGAGCAGGAGGGGTGGACGGAGAGGGAGAGAGAATCTGGAGCGGACTCCCTGCTGAGCACAGAGCCTGGCAAGGGGCTTGAACCCAGGACCCTGAGATCAGGACCTGAGCCAGGCACCCCAGGGCCATTTATATTTCTAAACAACAGTTAGGAGCCTTTTAGTCTCTTGGAATCTTGGAGTGCTTTCCTATTAGTTGGCTGCCCATGTCCAGCAGGCGGGTGATCTCCTAAGGATGAGAATTGGCAAACTCGGTTACTCAGGGCCATTTTTAAGCAGAACTACTAACTAGCTGGTAGTTTAGGCCATAGCCGGGTACCTTCGTGGCCCCCAGTCTCCCACTGATTTACCCTGAGGCCCCTTGCATAGAGGACCTAGGCCAGAACTAGAGCCCCAGAGCCCCCAGTTCTCTTCCCACCCCGCCAGCACATGGGACTGTCCGCTCAGAGACGTGGCTAATGATGTCGAGCGGTGTGCACATGCCCGTGACGCTGGCTCAGTGGTGCTGTTCTTTGGAGAAGGACGGGTGAGTTAATTTTCCACTCTTGTCTCTTCCTGGAGGTAGGGAGAGCGTGTGACAGGGGTGCCCACCAGCCCCTCCATGGTCAGCTGTCCGTCTGCGCACACACAGGTCGGCTTGGGAGCTGGACTCCTTGGACACGTCCTACGCCCCACTTCTCCAGCCCCCCACCCCCCGCCACCGTGAGCCACTGCCATGTCGTACCAGGGCTCTGTTTTGTGAGGGTCATTAAAAACCTAAAAGCCAAAACCCTTCATGGGGAACAAGCTGAACTTGCCATAGTGTCTTTGTTGCTCCTCCCCAGAGAGCCACCCGTCAAGCCTGGTGCTAGGTTCTCTGACACTGGAGAGGTCGAAATCCAGTTTGAAATGTGAGCAAAGATTCCAGGCCAAGGCTGCCTTCAGCGGGCGGCAGGGGCGGTGGATGACAGAGGTGCTGTGAGGAAGGCTTGCGGGGCCGCGTGGAACCTGTCCGTGCTCTCCTAGGTGGGCTACTGAGGAAAGCAGGGAGGAGGCAGACAGAGCTTTCTAGGCTGGGGGGACAGCATGGAGGTGGAGGGCCCAGGGTGGGTGCTCAGAGGATGGCAAGGGGACCTTCTGCCATACTGCCACGGAGGGGCCGCTCTGCCTGGGTCGCTCTGCCTGCTGTCACATGCCCCAGGTTAGCTGTTTGGGATTTTTTTTGGTCAAGTGTTCATTGCTAGTCTTCACTTTTGGAGAGGCAGGCTGGTAGAGGAGAATTAGATGGGCTAGACAAAGGAACAGCTGAATACTTAGCACTACTCCTGCCCTTAGGAAAGGCGTCTTTGGTACCCAAGTCTGAGTGTTCCTGTCCTTGGACATACCTATCACTCACTCATTCCCTTATAACTCATCCATTCTTTATTTCACATATTCATTCACTCATTCAGTCAATCAACAAACATTTCCTGAGCAAGTGCTTCCTCACGCTGGGCACTGCGAGGCAGACAAATTCCTGTTATGAGTCAACAGCAGGAAGGTTCTAGAAACCTGGTCCCCAGGGGCCTGACCCCCACCATGGGTCCCCTAAACCTCCCTCACATACTCAGTGTGGGTCTCTGGTGTCCAGAAGGTGTGAAGAAAGGGTGAGAGACAGAGCCACTTTTCTCAGGCTGAGTCTCATCATTATGCAAAACTCTGGTTAGCCTGCAAGCGATTGTATGGCCAGCTTCTCTCAACACTCTATTTCGTTCCCGCCACTGCCCCCCACCCTCAGAAAGGAATATCCCGTCAGCGGACCATGCAGAATGCTGACAGGAGCGCCCTGAATGGCTCGTCTGGGAAGGTTCACAACCAAACGGCCGTGTCCATAGTTGGAGCCGAGATCATTTTTTAGCTTTACCTTTGCCTGAACGTACCATCCCCAACTGTCACCTCCCTTCCCATCATCCTAAGTCACATCTCTGGTATGAGTGCTTCCCACGTCTCAGGCTCTGAGGATCCTGGCGAAGCTGGTGCCACTGACAGCCCCAGGTCACTCTGCTCTGAGAGGTGCGAGACCCACAGAAAGGTGGAGAGCAGGGCTCACCTGTCCTGTGGGCTCTGAAGGTGGGTGTACGTCGGTAGACTGCGGACTATCCCAGTAGCTTCGTTGTCCCCTGTGGCCTGAGCTCCAGGCAAGCTAGCCTCCCCCGCCCCCACCTGCAGAGTGGGAGGAGGGAGAGCAAGGGTCCTAGGATCTGCTTGGAATCTCATCTCTAGTGTTCTGTTGACCAGCCGGTTCTGGCCGCCTCTCAGCCTCTCCGGGCGCAGCTTCCTCACCTTCGAGCTGTTTCTTGAACCCATGGGCAACACAGGTTTCTTGAGCCCATTGGCAACACAGGTTTAGCACCGTTAGGGACATCAGAGAAACGAACCAGGGCTGAAATTCACCTGGGATGGCTCCGCACCTCTGTGTGTGTTGTTTACAGCCAGCCCGAGTCGGCTCTCATTGGCCCGGTGCACCCCGTGCTGGCTCTTAAATACTTCGAATGTGACTCCTGGAAGTAATTTGTGTGAAAGAGTTTGCAGACAGAATGGCACACCGTTAGCTCATTTCACCGTGGCGTTCGAGTAGCTGCCTTTCCCAAGTCAGACTTAGAATACATTCCCTCTATACAGTTTTTCATCAGCTGACAAATGAAGAATCTTCAAATTAGCTTATATCCTTCGCAGCTCAACGAAGGAGAATGACTGCGACTTTGAAGCTTAGGCCTTCTCACCCAGCATTTTCTGGGAGTGCTGATGACTTGGCTTCCTGAGGTTCTGGGGAAGGAAATGTACTTGAGCCTTGGAAAGTGTCCGAAGGACCACTCATGGTGGCCTTTTGATTTGAGGAAGGTGACTTCAGACATAATATGGCAGAATTCTATAGAATGTCAAGGTCTCCCTTAACTTGGATCTGTGGCTCAGTGTGACCTCTTCTGTGAAATGGCAGGCAATAAGCATTTTTAAAAGGGGGTATGCTCTGTGGTTCTTAACAGAATTCCACAATATAAAATGTGTGTGTATATAATCAATATTCATATCTATATCTTTGAGAATTAAAGTTATGTGCCTTCTCCCCAGAAAAATTCATAGACACAGGAAATTTAGCCTGGAAATTTAAGGAAAAAATGGATTCCCCAAAGCTGAAATTTCCTAGTAAAGGATTTCTGTTATCCATGGGAGAAAACCCTGGTCTAATGTCCTTTTCTTTGCTAAGATTCTTACTATGTTTTTATTCACTCAAAAAGAAACTGCAAATCAAATTTTATCATAGTCAATATTCTACAATAAATATTTCTTTATAAGCACCACTCTCTGAAATTTTCCTGCTCCATTTGTCAAGACTGTACCCAGTGAAAAAAGATCTGGTACAAAAAAGCAGTTTCATTTAATTATTATAGTTCATAGTAACAGGGCTTGATATATAAAAGGGAAAATTATTATATGGATGTGTATTAATTTATTTCAAAGCTTAACTCCAAAACAAGTAAATGTTTTTTCACTCCTCACTTGTACAGGGTGGAGATGGACTTTTTTCTTTCAATTTGTTTTTCCATGTCTATTTAGAGCAACCAAAATAGGAAAACTACTACACAGGTCCTAACATTCACTTCCTCCACCCTCTTTCTGTACTCTGTCCCAGGTCTGATGAATATAACTTTTAAAACATGTCATTTATTTTTATTTTTATTTTAGTCTAAATGTCCCTTCAGAAACACCACGGGAAAATATTTTTAGCTTCACTAAGAAAACAAACATGTTTAAACAAATAACACCCAAAACGTCCAGGTGGAATTAGTGTTTTCGGAGTTCGCGGGTTTTAACGGGGAGCCCAGTAAGATACAGGCTGCGACAGAATTTTTCTCGATCCTAGGTGTGCCCTTTCTTTCAGGAGTAAAAACGAAGGGAAGAGCTAATCACAGTTTTTACACCGGAACCAATCTTTTTGTTGGTGGAGGATTCCCTCCGGCGTGGGGCTGGGGACTGGGCCTTCTCTCCCTGAACACCAGAGAGGCAGAGAGGAAGCAAAATGTAATGTGCCTCCCTAGAGCTCTGCAAGGGTAAGTGAAGGTCATAAACAACAATTCAAAAGAAAAGTAGGGCCCAGGTGCCCAAGGTATGAATCGCCAACATCAAGCACATACTGTCCCAGGCGCCATGCCTGCCCTTCTCTGTAGTACTGTGCCCCTTTTAAAACCCAGGTTCCTAGAAGATGCCTCGTCTGCTTGGTTTTGATCGGCTCTGTGATTTATTCCTTCTTGATGGTAATGCTAATAGCTAACAGAGTACTTCACGTGTTCCGTGTACCACTTTAAACATGTTACATGTAATGACTCACTTAACCCTCATAAGGACTGAATGAAGTATGTCCTGTCCTTATCCCCACTTTCTAGATGAAGAAACTGAGTCACAGTGACACATTTAGCACCTTGCCCAAGATGACAGACCTAGTTTGTGCCTGAGCCAGGATCAGCCCCGTGTTCATGCTCTCAGCCACCATACCAGGCTTCCCCTCTGGAGACTATTATCATAATACGGCCATTGATTATATGGGTTTACATTGAAAAAGGTGAAAGAATATAAAAGAGATAATCTCTGTTCTCTGCAAAGATAAAATTTAAAAGAGGATTGAAATTACCTCAGTGGTGTCCACTGGTGTCTATCCTGAAAAGAAAACGCAGCTCCTGTCTGTGTTAAATTTGGAAAACAAGGGCTAGTTGCTGCTGACAGCTCCAGAGAAGCCCGCCCGGAATCAGCTAGGGAGTAAATGTCACTAGACTTTATTGGGTGCCTGCCTAGGCCTGTAGACCCGTGAAGCCCTTGTCAGACTTTAAGAATCCAAGAAGGCAAACCAGAACCTCAGAATCGGGCCTCTTGACTCTGCTCGTTGGCCAATAAGCAGCTCTAATCAAAGACAGTTAAGCCTGCTCAGTGTGTATGAAATGGTGTTTACGTCCTGCTGTTTGGCCTGGGTTCTAGTAGAGAACGCGCAGTGACCACTGGTCGGCAGAGTTTCCAGATAACATCCTCAGATTTACCTTTCCTCTTCCCACCGATGTGCAGAGCTCCCCCTGCCCCCTCCAGAAAGCCTTGTCCTTCCACGGGGACTTTTCACTCAACAGAACATGAGGGAACTTTTGGAAATTTATGCTACAGAGGCCAAATTCACCAGTGAGAGGAGCTGTTTACATTTCCCTCCAATTGGAAACAGATCAGAAGCTTTAGGGCATTAGAAAATGCAAGCTACATAACAAAATTCTGAGTTCAAGCATTTCATGGATTTTTGGCTCTTGATGTCAGTTATGGATGATTATAACCCTGGTGTGATTCTCAGTGCGGAGCTGGCAGTCTTTCTCAGAACGGCAGCCAGCTGCAACAATGACCTCTAAGACCATGGAAATGTACCCTTCGGGGCCGCCATTCCTCACCTCAGCTTCTGGCCTGGGCAGCCAGGCCCAGCACTGGAAGGGTAACAGCTGCTCAGGGTCCAAAGAGACTCACGGGTTCTTGGCAGCAAGGGAAACAAGGATGTCCAGGAGCCCTTGAAAAGTCCTCTGCTTGGCTCTGCTGCCTCTAGGCAAGACCACCCAACCACCCCAGCCAGATGAGAACAATCCTGTTTTAGGACCCGCAGAGAGCGAACTGCAAACTCCCTTCGTCAACTTTTACTTAGGCAGAATGATCTTTGCTAGCTTGGCTGTCCCGGCAGCAAGAAGAGGAACCTGTCTTAGAAAGTTGTGTGATCTAAAATGTTCCACAGATAGATGCTAGACAGATAGATGGACAGATAGACAGAGAGATAGAGGGAGGCAATAGACAAATAGATGGTGGGTGAAGAAAGGAAATGAAGGAGAGAAAGAGGGAGACAGACAGACAGAGAGAAGGTAATTGTGAAAGAGAATCAAACCCAGAGCAGTGGGACCAGGAGAAACATTTAGTACAGAATCAAGTGCCAGAGGAGCCCACTACAACCCATGTGAAACAGACCCGCCTTCACGCTCCTGGGGCGTCTTCCATGGTCCTCGACCACACCTGACTGGATCGCAGCGTGGGAATTCGTTAGCTGTTGGTCTCCCTGGCTGGAGTGAGAGCGTCGTGAGGCAAGGACCGTGTCGTATTCTCGTGTGTCCTCTTAGCGTCTAGCTTGGTGTCTCGACCGTGGAAGCGCGGGGGGGGGGGGGGGGGGGGGGGGGGGGGGGGGGGGGGGG